>NC_134643.1:11720605-12020771 GCF_030463565.1 Pelecanus crispus
TATTTACAATCTAGATAATATGCAGTCAATTTAGACAATCTTTTCTTTGTTATTATTTATTTTATTTATATGTTCTTTTATCAACTAAAGAAAGAAATGCTGAATAAATTAAAATAAACATACTCTGCTGCTTTAATTAAACAGATCGGATAATGTGATATACAGGTTAATTAGCTGCTAACAAATTAATTTCATTTTCCCACCTGGAAATCTGCTTTGTAGTCGGTTGCATTTTGCCTTATAAAAAGAAGCCATTCGCAGTTGCTTATACTTTGAGGAAGTTACTGTGATGAGAAGATTAGCAGCTTCCTGAACCTTTTGGAAGAATATATTTACAAAATTAAAAAGGATTTAAAAGATTTTTGTCTCTCAGGATTGTTTCTGGCTACCGTGCTTTTGACTTAGAGGACTGGAGGAGGAATAGGGAAGATGGTTATTTGTATCTTTTTGTATATGTAGCCAGTTCTTTTAAACTAGGTAACTCCAGAAGAGTTTCCTTTTAATTTTCTTTCCTGCTCATTTGTGACACATACAAGTACATACAATCCTAGATTCTTTTTGACATTCTTTGGGGAGATGGTAAGAATATTGAGGGAGGTTTGGCTGGTAGGAGAAGGAGACAATACCTTTTTGAATCATTACCTTTCATTTTCCACCTACTACTGTAGGCCAGATTATAAATCTTTCTTCTACCTGAATGGAAGTGGATAATGACTTTTGGTGTTTGTATCCATCGGGACTATAGTAATATTATCTGTGACTTTCTATTCATAACAGGAAACATATGTCCCTACTGGGCTTGTTCCAGAGTCTGTTTGGTTGACTTCAATGAGTTTCAGCTCAGACTGAAATAAAATGATTTGAAAAAGTCTTTAGAACATAGTGTAGACTGAAGTGAGTTGTGTGCAAAGTTGATGGTATTTGCTATGCTGCCTCTGTATCATATTCTTCTTCCAAAAATACCATCTGCAATGTTTAAAATTTCAAAATAGTAATTTTAAAAATTTGGTAAAGGAGGTTAAAGCCATTTCAACACTGTTTTCAAGTGGCTGCAGGACTAGACAATCAAATAATCAACTCTTAAAATAACAGGGGTGATATAGGAGCAAGAGCTTCTTATCCTGCCCCACTGGTTGCTACTGATATGGTTTGCATCAGGGATTCTGCCACTGGTTGTTTGAATCCTCAGCATAAAGAGATTTGGAGCTGAAGATTTGTTAATGCCTATAGCTCTATTTTTGTCATACAGAGCTGTTTTACTGAATATTGCCTTTGAAAGGTGGAAATAACTGCCTATCCCAAGAGTTTTTCTCCGTAGTCTTACCTTAGATGTGGAGATCCTGGCTGGTAGTCAGCTACTGGGTACACATAGGATGGAAGTAAGCAAATAGTGCATAGTGTTTCTAAAATTAATTGGTGTTTTTTACTTGAGAGAAAACTGAAACCAAACCACACAAATAGATTGCAGACTGCCAGAAAAACAGAAGTCTTAACCAAAGCAACGCCTGTTTCTCTGTTTCTCGTCTCCCATTAAAGTCTACGGGAGAAATTCAATTTTCAGAAATAACAGATTTCTCCATCTGCTCAATACAGGCAACTTTCCTCACTTTGATCTGCTGATAATAAATAAGTATAAAATCTAATAGCTTTGAAGCTTAAGTCCTGCTGCCAATGGATGCCTGATCCTTTTTCCCAAGTTATTGTAGACTTGTGGTGCTTACCTTACTAAACTTACCTCTTCTCTGAAAAAGTGAACAAAACAATTCTTTATGGAAATGTTTAATTTATTGTCTGAGGTGTTTAGGTTTAATTAGCGTACTGTTCTGTTCTGTAGCCTGTTACTATTGGTATCTGTTATGTCAGGGTTTCAGTTCAGTGTGAAAGTGAGCAGTAACAGAAAGTAAAAGGTTGCATAGCCAGCTGGGGACAGATAGCTTGATAGTCTTAGGTACAGAGAACCTTATATTAACATGTCCAGTATTGGAAAGAGAAATATACTCTGTAACGGTTCTGTTCTTAAGAACAAAGTCTTCCCTTGGAATTAGTCTTGGTAGGCTTGAAGCCACTCCCAACTCGAGAGTTGATCTTTCCATTTTTTAGGTACATACAAGTTCCGGTTTACCAGATGTTGTACTAATATAAAGGTGATTGATGAATATAACAAGGAAAAAGTCTTCCATTGCAGGAGTGTTGCAGCAGAATTCTGAAAGGCTAAAAGTGTAAAATGATGTGCTTTTGGCATCTGTCCCCATATGCAGTCACTATGATGTGCTGAATTGTAGCTGCAGTGTAGTACATGGTTAATGTCTGTATATACTCTTGCATAGTGATGCTTGTGGTTTTACTGTAGATCAAAATATTATCCTTGAAGAGAAATTTTCAGTTTGACTAACTAAAATAATAGTCATTCTGTGATATAATCAGTTACACCAGAGAGTAGTATCAATGTGGTTCTGCATCATTAAATCTTCAGTCACTAATTCTTAATTCCTGCATGAAGTATTTGATTTTAGTCCACCAGTTTCACCAAAAAAAAAAAAAAAAGTTAAAAACAATTCATAATGAAAAAGACTATCCTTACCACTAGGCAAATTAATAAAATTCCATTGTTATATTGCCAATTATCTGCATGTCCAACAGAGATTGCCTTCTGATTGCAGGCCATCGAGCTACAGGATGTCTTTATGCAGAAATTATTCATGGAGTATGTTGTATTATTTCAGAAGAGCAGACAGCTTTGTAGATTCTGATTCAGTTGTTTGTTTGTCTGATGTACTTCTCATCACCTTGTAGGCTGTATTACATCTAACCTGACACATTTGACCACTTTTGTCTTTTAATTCTACAGTCAAATTGCAGTTAGTACTTAAAATGCATTCTTAACTTTTTCAGGGAGTTATGTATCATCCTGACAGCTTGAGTAGTGCAATGGCAGTTTCTCATAACAATTCTTATGGTGAAAATTATCTGAAAATTGGGGAGTTTTGTTTGACATGGAAAAGTTTTTTCCTATTCTTTACAGTTTCTATGATCAATTCTAGAGATCTGAAGACAGGAGTACTCTTTCCAGTGTATTTTATGCTTCTTTTTGAGGCTGTGCATGCAACCTTAGTACTCTTCACTACTCTTTTTTCTAAGTAAATGTATAATGTAGCATAATATAGACGGGGGGGCAGGGGGAGGGATAAAATAAAGCATCCTACTTATTGTACGCTGGAAAAAAATAGCAGGGTTTTCTCCTGAGCTTTGAACATGATATAAAAAACTTCTTACCTTTATTAATTATAATTTGCACAAGACGAATTAAATTAAGCATGGTTAAAATCAGCATGTAATTGGATACTGTCACGGTGAGGAAAGGAACACAAGACAATGTGTCACTGCGAAGGTCATGTCATTAAGTGGACCAAGTGATGGATGGGCTGTGGCAGTGCAAGTGCGGTCTTTGCACACACAGTCACTGTGCGCAAAGTTAGCTGAAACCTGCCCCGGTCACAGTGCCGGTGAGTCTGCAGAGCCCAGCCTGGGGTACGTGGGACGCTTGCTCCGGCTACTTTCAGTTCTGGGCTCAGGGCAGTGGCTTGCCACCACTGCTGGCTGGTTCCACCTTGATGCTTGGCTTTCCTGACATGTCAAACATCCACATGGCAACATTTCCCTACAGTCTCCGTTACTGGAGGTTTTATAGACAGGTGTCAGTCACAGGATGCCAGTCATAGAATCCTAGAATCATAGAATCATAGAATGCTTTAGGTTGGAAGGGACCTTGAGAGATCATCGAGCCCAGCCCCCCTGCAGTAAGCAGGGATTGAACCTGTGAACTTGGTGTTATTAGCACCATGCTCTAACCAACTGAGCTAACCAGGCTGGTCAAATCAGTCCATGACATTATGATGTTTTTCCAGCATCTCCGCTGTTCTCTTGTCATCCACTGATGCACAGCCTGTACCAAGGCTCGTTGCACTCACTCCTTGTTTGCACTGCCATGTGTGCCATAGCTCACCACGTCAGCCTTGTGCCCTTGGCCATGGCTCATTGTACTTGGCTCTCCATCAAGGCAAGGTCATGATGCTCCTGTGAGCTGTAAGTATTCAGAAGCTGTAACGGCATAATATATGATCTCCTATTTGTAACACATAATTACTGTTACAAGTATTTTCATATTGTGCCTGCCTTAAGACACCAGAAATACTGTGATTTGGCAAAATAACTTACCTCTCAACTGGAGTCCAGTATATGTAGTATATGCATTTAAATAGGTTTTGCATATTTAAAATACATGCTATCTTAATGTATTTATTCACAAAAATTTCAGGTTTGATTTTTTCAGTTTTACTTTCACTGTATGTTTCTGAGTTTCAGCTGGACCATTTGCATTAAATGTATTTCACAACATATAATATCAGTCAAAGTGAGGAAGCAAATGTTGGTTTGCTATATGGTATGCTCTAATGCAGAATTCAGCGTTCAGAATAATGTTAATAATATTTTTTCTAAATAGGAAAGCCCTGTAACTATACTATTCACTTGGTCAGGAGAAAGGGAGAGGACAGGAGGAGGTGAGAGCAGAGCAAGTGACCATTCCATTTGCTAATTGTGACTTAATTGATCTAATATATTTGTTCGTCATTGATTGTTACGTACTGAAATGAATGTTGTATTCAATGATAGGACGTACCTCAGGTTAAAGGGGTGAGAGGCTTCAGTTTATGGGTCCTGAGTCTGTGAAGGTGCAAAGTAGGGTCCAAACTTCTCAGAGATGTGAAGCCTGAGGTTCTTCAAAGGTCTTTATAGAAACAAGATATTAAGGTACCTAGAGAATATTGATGTTGGAAACTTGAGTACTTCCAGAGTTTTAGATTCTTCCAAGTTTAGACTTCAATGAACTTTTTCCATGATCTCAGTTTTTAATTCAGATGCCTAAATCCTGTCCACCATCGGCACTGCAGTCTTTGGATCTAACCTCAGATCAAAATCCCTCAGAACTTACGTCAAGGGCTTGAAAGTGCATTTTTCATATAATGTGTTTTTATCTAGAATCTGTAGCTGTATGTTATTCTCATTTGATAAATTATCTGTTTATATGAGGGTTGTATGTTTTAGTCCTCCTGTCTAGCATGCAGATGATTAATAAATTACTCATTTTATTTATCACTCTGATGCATCTGTGAATGGACAAGTGACAATTTCATGAAAACTGTCTATAAATTTGAAGGTTCCCAGATTGATAATTTCAGTGAAGGAATAACCTGTAAATGAATGCTGAATAAGTTGATCTTTCTCACCTTTTAAAAGAAAGTGTATTCTGTGACAAAGAGTATGCAGCACCTTTAATCCTCCTTTATGTTATTTCCTGTAATATTCACCTTCATCTTTTCATTCCAATTATTAGTCTCAGTGGAATCTTGAGAAAAGCCCTTTACACAAATCTGATGAAAAAGGCTTATCATAAATTATAGAGCAAACCTGGAAGTTTTTAATTAATGTATGAAATTTAATATTCTGAGAAAGTTGTTCTTTTATATTATTATATTTTGGGAAAGAATATCTAACCCAAGTGACTCATTTGCCCAAATTATGGGTAACATGGGGAAATAATTCTAGACTGAGATGTTATTGAAGTGTTAGATTTTTGTAATTATTTTATTGAAAAAAGTTTGATTTTTAAAAGATCTTGTTTCTAAGTCCTGTTTCAAGATCCTGTTTTAAATGCACTTTCCAACCCATTTCTTACAGTCCATGTTCAGACACAGTAATTGCAACTGATTTACTCTATTGCCTGACTTAGTGTTCAGACAGGAGGTAAATCAGTATTTCTTCTCAAGGATACTGAAGAGGGAAAAAAAAAAAAAACTTATTAGGTGGTAATCCCCTTATTTTGTATGTGCCATTTCACTTATGTAAAATTACAAAGCTATAAAAAAAGAAGTTGTAGTAGTTGGCATTCTTTCCCTTTTTCCCCATTTGCAGGCTTTTATTCCCTAAAGTTATTCTCTTTAGAAATAGATGACATTTTTCATTTGTGGTAGGCCATATTTAGCTTTCTTTTCTGAAGAGTCTAATTGTGCCTTAAACTGCATGTCAGACTATATAAGGGATTAAACTAAAACTACCTGGCTTATTTGTCATAGGATTTATTAGGTTGGGTTTAAATCTTAATTACCCAAAAGGTATTAGAGTGAACTTTTTTTAATGCACATCTATATCCAAGGGGATATAAGATGATGTTTTTTAAAATTAAAGCAAATTTTACCAACATTTAATGAAATATTTTTTTAGCATTTATATGCATTTACACCAATTTCCTCCAGTATGACTGTGAAAGATGAAATAAACCACTATTATTAGTATTTTTACTGCTGCATGCTGAGCAGCAGGACTCCCGGTTCTTTCATTAGTGTTCTATGTCTTTTCAAAGTGTGTGGGATTACTATGTTTTTAAATTTTCTCCAAATTTATATCTGTAATTCTAAGAACTTATTTTTAAACTGAAGAGTCAAAATCAGACACATATTTGTAATATGGTTTGTTTTTTCTCAGTTTTTGGTTTCTTACTCTACCTCATTACCTGCAGAACAAAATAATCCTCGTAGGTATCACTGCTAGGAGGTTAACTGCAATATAAAGGAACTTTTATATGTTGCCTCTTTAGCATATTTTGTATAAAATATTTTAGGAAAAAATAGTAATTGTGATGTCTGTCTAAACACATTACATTAATTTCTTACTATATGAAAAGCTGCAGAAAAATGGTTTCTCCCCGTCCCCCTATTTTTTAAAAAAATGTATTTATTTTCAGGTAGTTCACTACAGTGTCTCACAAAGTTCTAGAATTCATTTCAGTTCCCCCTGAATGCCTAACACCATTTTGGGCTACATCACAAGATCTAGGTAGGATCTACTTAGAGCCTCTAGGAAGCCTCATGTATAGACCTGAGAGCATAAGTAATCTTAATCACAGCTCCAGTGGAATTAACATTTCTGAATAGGTTCTATTGGATGTTTTTTGAAAATCTTAAGATTTCCAGTTTGTTTGGTTTTTTTGGTTGGTTGGTTGGGGTTTTTTGTTTGTTTGTTTTGGTTTTGGTTTTGTTTTTCTTTCCTGGATGAAATACAAGCATCTCTTCTGGAAAAGCAGATACTTCAAAAATCATACCTACAATGTTTCCACTGAAAAAGAGGTTTGACCAGTTGATGGAGTCCATATTTAATGGATAATTCTTGGAATTCTAGCATAGGAGCAGGTTTTCCTACAGAAGCCATTATGTGGAGTGGTGACAAGGACCTTTCTTCTTTGGCACTTGGTAAAAGGAGGAGTGTATAGCTTTTCCCAGCAAAATGACATAGATATATTATCATGATTTACTGTATGTAGTTATCTGTAGAGTCAGACATGTCTTGTTGCAATTTAATCCCTTTATGGTGTTTTTGAAAGAATTTGATTGAAAAAAAATATTATTTCCTGTGATGACAAGCCAACTTCAGCTCCATTCACATAATCCTGAGTTGAGATTAGGCATTTAACTAGTCGAATCAATAGATCTGTAAATCAATAGATCTGTAGTGTTAGTGTGAATCCAAATTTCACCTGCAGTTGTTCTGTAAGATTGTATTTTCCCATGCTTTTCTTCTATTTGATAATCTGTGTGTTTCTTCATATCTCTAGACACAGATATCATAAAGACCAGAAACTTTGGATTCTGTGTGGTGAAATTTAGGAAGTCATTAATACTGCCCAATATGTAGTGTTTCCCATTGGAATTGTTTTATACCCAAAGCTGGGAAACAAAGTACTGTTAAACTGAAAAGCAATATAAAGACAATGGAACAATCTAACTTCAGCAGACAATAATATCAATTAAAGTGTCGAAGAAAAAAGATTATTAGGATAGAACAGAAGAAAATAGTAAGAGTCACAAATAAAACATTTATGACCTGGTCCTTAATGTAATTTTTATATGCCTTGCATATCCTTGTCAGATACTGAAACTGTTTGCTTTGAAGGGGGAATTAATGATGGTGAAAACTACCCTTTACATTTCCAACTGCATAAATTTTGTAAACTTGTATACTGATACTATGCTAAAGTTTCTAATTTATGCATATGGTCTCCTAAAGTCATTCTCCCATAAATTCAGCTTCAGGACTGTCTTACTAAATCCCTTCATTCATGAACAGAAGTAACAGTGAGTATTTACCCTTCTCTGTCATAGCATTACTGGATAAAGAACAAAAATAAATATCTAGGATATTTACATTGTATCTTAGGCTTGCTGAATAAGTGTTCAGTATTACCTCGTGGCAGAAGTGTGTAACAGTGGGAAGATTCAAATTCTTTGTGTCAAGAAGTTAATAAATAACTAAACAACTCGCTTGAGAACCAGCAACAAAGCAATTTGCTCTTGTCAGCTAGAAGTGGTTAAATTATGAAAAATTGTCCTCTAAAGATCCAACTGATCCATGAATCTAATTTGTGAACTGTACAGCATTCAGTGTGTTGTAGCACTGTGTAGCTCATATTTTCTATATTAAGAGTAGTGAGACATGACCAATTTCAGTGTTAGTTTATGCATTGTATAGGTAATATCTCCAGGGAGGGTAATGAGCTACAAGATGTGAAAAGCCTAACAAAATGTCTAATTCATTTGGGGTGGTGTGGGGGGGTTATTTTAATTAATTTGTAAAAGTATTATGTTTCTGAAACATAATTCTTTAATAGGTGATTTAAAAAATGCTCGTTAGTCCAGTAGAAGTAGATAGCAATGCTCTGCCAGCTTTGCTCAGTTTAAACAAATAAATAAAAAATATAAAGACGGGAAAATATCATTGTGATGCTAAAGAATCATTTTGTCTAAGTAAATAAACAGAACTATATGTATAGAGGACAGTGTTAAAAATCCTCTGCATTAAATGGTTCTATGACAAGGTATACTGTTAAGGTAAACTTGAGCAATGGGAAGAGGGTGGGGAAATAAACTGATACCTAGATGAAAGTCAATACAAGAGAAGGCCTAATAGAATTGTATTTTATGAAAATATTCCTTTTTAAAATGAAACCACTAAACAAAAAGCATATATACACAATATGCAGGTAAGTATGTCTGTATTGCTTTTCCTGGTCTCATTTTTCCCAAATAAAAGCTTCCAGGGAAGAGATTGCAAGGGAACTACTGTAATGTAACATAACATAACTAACATAACATAACTAATATAACATAACATAACATAACATAACATAACATAACATAACATAACATAACATAACATAACATAACTAACATAACTAACATAAAATAAGGAGATGTGGTGAAAGGAGTATTCTTTTCCCATCTTCTGAAGTGAAACAATGTATTTTTTTAAATTAAACAGTTCATCTGATGATGATAACACTTATGCTAACATTTCCAGCTAGTACCACTCAGTTTTAAATGCTGCCTGCTAAAGAATCACATGGCTCTTTGAACAGATCAATTTATTTACAGAACAGTTATTTTGTACACAACCGTGTACAAAGTAAAGAGGATCTGAAGAAAATCGAATCTTTTGCCGCTTCCAACTTACTCGAAGGCTTCCACACGCATGGTCTTTTACATGGTCTTTTCTTTACAACAATGAAGTGAATAAGCAATTAGCTTTGGTCTTTAAAGATGAAGGGAATTTCCCCCTGTGTCTGTAACACACTGAAGTCTGGCTTAGTTACCCAGGTACTGATACAAAACCAACAGACCTGCGGGTAGAAGAACAGTGTCTCGATGGAGAAGTGGAAAAGTGCATTTTGAGGGAAAAGGAAAGAGGATGACTTCATGTTAACAGCATTTACCTCAAAATGGCATTTAGCTCATCTGTAATATATTTCATGTTTGGATCTCAAAAAGGTCACAAAGGAGAATGAATGTTGTCATTATTTATGAAGTGAGGAAAATGATGGTTTATAAAGATGAACTGCATTACCTTGTAGCACATGTAAGTAATAACTGTTAGCTGACCCACTTGAAAAATTATTACTGAGATCATTCTTTCCTGTTGGTCTTTATAAAATAAAAAACATTTTTGTGGTCCACTTTTTATTTAGATACATAAATCCAAAGATATTACCATAAACAGAACTGAAAATATAAATTAAGTTTATTTTTGGAGATTAACAGCAATCACCTATTTTAAACAAGCTGCTGGAAGTGAAGAAATGTAACTTTATTCAAAATCTGTAATGGGACTTAAAAAATGCTATGTACATATATATGTCTATTTCATACAGAAATACACATAACAATTGTTTACATTAATTCAAAAAAGTATAGGGCACATTACAGCAATCCTGTTTAATGGAAAGCTACGACAGTGAACCGAAATCTTTAAGGCTTTTAAATCGTTCAGAAGTATTTCAAGAGAAAACAAAACCGTATTCCATAGGAAATACCCCAATTACCAAACTGCTGTAGGTGTTACACTGAATGAAGCTTCTGACTGATTTAGTAATGGCAACTAGTAATCTTCTCCTTCACTGCTTTGCTTGAATTACACGGTACAGCGTTTCCACAGAGCTGCCAGGATCCACTCTATGCTACAACAGCCAGGCTCTCCTGTGATGTGTTTTCCCAGATTTTATTTTCACCATGGGAGGTGAATAAAACAATAAACGTGTATGCAAGAAATACTTAACCAACTTAAGAATTCCCATGCTTAGTTGTTGTATCTATTGCCTGCTAGATGTCATGGTGCATAAATCATCTAATTGCATAGTGAAAGAGTCATATGTCTGTAAAAGAAACAGTTTACGGAAGTCTTTTATGAGCCCTGGATTTTGTCCAACATTGTCTGTACTTTTTCTAGCTGGCTTTTTGAGTGACATATGTAGTTTATCAGGGAAGAAGCATTAAATGAATGAAGTTAAACACAAGCATGGGAAATATGACATGCAACAGAGAGCAAGCAAAGGTCTGATTCTGTCATACTTCAAAGAGTATGCATAAAGAAATGCGGATTTATTTTAAAATGTATTTTAGTACCAATTTTTGCTAGTAAACCTTATTCTCTACTTTCAAAATAACAGAATTACTTTTCTTTCTCTTACAGAATAATGATATAATCTATTACAATGCAAAAGATGATCAGAATGATGTAAGTAATATGTTTCTTTTTGTTTCATTGCATGTAATCTCAGAAAATTAAGGGATTGAAAATACTAATGAAACTCTACGTCTGGCATTTAAGTATTTTGCAGAAGCAAGAAACCAAGAAACTTAGAAATGTCTTCAAAAGTTTCCTCAAGAACCAGATGATATTTTATGTTATAATTCTCAAGAGTCTGTCTTCCCTCATACAGTCTGAGTTACTGATCAGGCAGGGAGTGTGCTGGTAGAAGGAAGATCCTGGCAGCAGTATCATTCACTTTTTGAAATGTAATAAAATCATAATTATAGGACTGGAGAATCAAAATGATAAATGTAAATAATTTACTTTACTCTGAAGGAACCGTTTTCTGGCCCTGTTTTCCAAGCTCATATTATCTTGTTCTGTATTCTTTGTAAGAATTTTTTTACATGAGGGGAAAGCCGATGTAAAACGTTACCAAATAACTATTTTCATGCACTTCATGATCACTCATATGACTGTAATAAGGTTGGGGGAAATTGAAAATCCAGTCCCAAGATTTAGACAAAATGTACGATATTTCAATTCCTGGTTCTACTAAAACTCTTGCTTTAAGTGGTTTGAAGTTTCCTATCTTGCTTTAACTATTAAAAATCTTAATGTCTTCTGGGGAGAAGACAAGTTATCCTCACCTTCACTTGAGATAATACAACTGCTTGTCTTCATTATAGATTTGATTTATAAAACCATAGAAAAAATTTTGTAAATGTATTAATCAGAATTGCCAGCATGCTTCATTTGCACTTTTTAATCAAGTATTTTTTAGAGATTGATGGCATCACTACTGTAATTGATGCTTCTGCTGTAAGGCGATTAAAGAAGGTACATAGATCATGTCAAGCAGAACTATTTGATATGCTTATATAGAGTTACAAGTACTGAAATTCAGATACAACAAAGTCTACTGTCCTGAGTTTTAACATTTGCATGCTTTAAGTAAAATTCATTAAAAGTAACCTAAATTTGAAAGATATTGGTCTCTTCTGATTAAATTCACTAGGACTGCAGGTGCTAATCACTTCTGGAAACAGAATTACAAAGCTTAAACATTAGATTTTGAATCTAAATGTACCATATAGTGATGGTAGATTATGGTGTGAAGTAAAAGACCCTGCTGTATCTGTTATGATTAAATAGTGTTGGGAAAGGTCTTGAGGTGACTACTCTACAACATAAATCCACATCTCTTAGGCAAGGCAGGAAAGAAGATACTGTTCCAGAGTTTACTCTCATTTTCTTTGACTTGCCTCAGGTATTTTTTTTCACGCCACAAAACAAAACAAAACAGAACAAAACAGAACAAAACAGAACAAAACAAAACAAAACAAAACAAAACAATTTATTCCACCAGGTGTCCTATTTGTATTTCTGTTTCAGTTTTATTTCTTTTTATGTCTTTTTGAACTCTTTGAAGCGATTGAGTCTCCATCCCTGGAGGTATTTTTAAATACCTGTAGATGTGGCACTTAGGGACACGGTTTAGTGGTGGACTTGGCAGTGTGAGGTTTACAGTTGGACTGGATGATCTTAAAGGTCTTTTCCAACCTAAACGATTCTATGATTCTATGATTCTTGCTATTCAGAAAAGATGAATGTTTCACAATGATGCTAATAAGTTATCCTCCTTCAGCTGCAATATCAGTATTAGTTCTTAATAAACCAAATAAATCTTATTTATATTATAGAAAAAGAACAATTATTTTAGACATATAATTTATACATGCAGGTTTAGATCCCTTTAAAAGGCCCAATATTTCAGGAACCACTAACATGCACCTTCTAAAAAAGTCTTGAGTTTTTCACTCTTAAAATTTTTATGCAAATATTTCTTAAAAAAATGTAAAATTTAGGAATTCTTTTCCTTCATCAGCAAAGTTGAGGCTGATTGGATAAATGCAGATTAGGAATCCAAGAAAAATTTTTATTCTAATTTTAGCACTTTGTTGGGAATAAAAAGTTGTGGGTATGCTTACAGATGATTTGCGTCTCATTAAGGTGGTAAGAATCAGTTAAATACTTTTTGATAAATCACACTCAGTGTGAAAATAGCTGTATTTTTGTCTGTGCTGTCATTGTGATCAGTAATCTAACTTGAAAAGGTAAACGATAAGGATAAGCTGGTCAGTGATCTGATACTGATTTTTTTTTTTTATAAAACCTGCATCCAGGTCTCAACTACGCATGCAAACACCACAGACTCTTCTCCCCTGCTCCTGCCTGAAAAAATGCTTGAGAGGACTTAGGTGGCATCTTTTTTTTATAGAGAGAGATTTTAATAGAATCATCGCTGAAGCACTGGCTAGTAAAACTGCTTTTTGCCATCCATCCTTTGCTGTGTTCATATTTTTTTCTCTTTCATGCTGTGCGCCTTCATTTACTCACAGGACATGATACTATATTTCTCTTTCAGTACAAGTAGGAATAATTAGTAGCAGAAATTTATTTATTAACATTAGATATCTAAGCTAGTCACTGTGGATACCTCTAGAGAGCTGTTCAGTTCATTTTGAGATAGATGTCTAAGGTCAGCTGACTCACTTCTAGATGTGTGTTTCTCTCTGTTGACCAGGTTCCTGTAGTGGACCATTTTAGATCTAAAACTTTTAGATGTTGAAGAATTAGAAGAAATTAATCTCGCAGGTCCTGCCTGCCAGTTTTTATTTGTCTTCATTCATCCTTTTAACATTACAGCTTTATCAGAGGAACCCTCCTCTAGCTTAAATTCTGTGTATTTTTTCTGGTGTATGTTAATATGCTGCAGTATAGTTTGCTTCCCTTCTTCCTGTTATGTACTGCATTCAGGAGATCCTTTTCTCTCATTTTTCTTCTGCTGCCTCAGTGGGCCTTTTTGAATCTATTGACTGTGTTTGCTCAGACTTAAAAAAAAAAAAAAAGCACATGAAGACCAATCATTCTTGGGCCTTTGGATTTCTCAGTCTCTCAGATAAAACAATCAATTTGTAACCCCTTAGTCCATCAATCAGTAATAAATCTTTTGTACTCTTTATCCTACAACAGCAATTAGATTCTACTTGCTTATTTCCCCCACAATGCTGTATGTAATGTGTGAGCTGTTCATGATAATTAATGAGTTTAACCCTCACAACAAGATAGGAGGTATTACATTCCCATTTTTCATATCTCATAGGAAGATAATGGCCAAACTTGTAATTTAATAGAGGTCTCCCAGGTTTTCATTCACTGTCCTATTCCCCAGAACCCTTTCAGTTTGATATATTGCAGTCTGTGTCGTGCACTTTAATTTGCAGGTGTCAACTGCTTGTGTCGTATTTGGACAAATGCTGCAGTGCTTTTATTGGACAACTGAGTGGTACCACATTAAGATGCCCTTTCCCATAAGTTTGAATATTTCTTTGCCTGTTGTCTCTTGTCCTTTGTACCCCACCCTATTCATAGTCACTTTTCCTTCACTGTTCAGTTCTTTCCTCTTTTTTGTACTGGTCTCCATTTTATTTCTAGAGAACTTCTTTATAGATTCTTTCTAAACGTAATTTTTGTGTTTCCATGTGTTCGGGTAATCCACCTCTCCACTATGCACTGAATTGCTTGATTGCTGAATTTTCATTCTTTCTGGATTCCTCCCTTAATGTTTCTCTCATCTCCTCTTTGCATCTTGCTCCTTTTCTACCTTTTTTAGTGTCATGGTTTTATAAACTCCTTCCTGCACAGGCTACAACAGCCTAAGGAAAAGAAAACTGAATTTTTTCAGTGATTTAATTGAAAGGACTAAGTATTATATATAAACAAACAAATGTTTCTTTAACATGAAATCAGCCACACCACTGGAAGTTTTCTGCTCCTGCCTAAGTGTTACTCATTAGGCTTTAATTGGGAGCAGCCAGTTGCATCTCCTGGCAAAAGTTGTGTCCCTAATTTGCACAAGTGATTGATTAGATTTCCTTCATGCAGTCCCATGTTGGATTGCAGTCATGACTAACAGTGCACTACTTCTTCTGCATTTATTGATCTTGTACTAAGTGATAGTAGCACTTTTTTATTTTATATTACTGAATTAACATGAAGGCTCTAGAATTATGAGTCCTTTTAAGGAGTAAGTACTTGCACAAAATGTGAATTCACTCCATGACTGGGGTCAATGTATGGGTTCCACTAGAGGGAAGCAATCTGGAGCATGCCTATGGCTGTTTTAAATATGCAAAAAGTTTTTTATTACTTTATAAAACTTGCAGGGAGATATCTTTTAAAACTAATAAGCTGTCCTTGCCACATGGTTTAGATGGTATTCCTAATTCTTTGCCTCTGTGTTTAACAGCCAGACCAGTCATCCCCAGGGTACTCAGACCCCTGAGCTAGAAGATAGGGACGGGGACCAGAATGGAGCCCTCATAGTCCAGGAGGAAGCAGTTAGCGACCTGCTATGCCACCTGGATGCTCACAAGTCTATGGGGCCAGATGGGATCCACCCGAGAGTACTGAGGGAGCTGGCAGAGGAGCTCACCAAGCCACTTCCCATCACCTATCAGCAGTCCTGGTTAACAGGGGAGGTCCCTGATGACTGGAGGCTTGCCAATGTGACGCCCGTCCACAAGAAGGGCCGGAAGGGGACCCGGGGAACTACAGGCCTGTCAGCCTGACCTCGGTGCCGGGAAAGATTATGGAGAGGTTCATATTGAGTGAACTCAACAGGCATGTGCAGGTCACCCAGGGGATCAGGCCCAACCAGCATGGGTTCATGAAAGGCAGGTCCTGCTTGACCAACCTGATCTCCTTTTATGACCTGGTGACCCACCTGGTAGATGAAGGAAAAGCTGTGGATGTCATTTACCTGGACTTCAGTAAAGCTTTTGACACAGTCTCCCATAATATTCTCCTTGGGAAGCTGGCAGCTCATGGCTTGGACGGGCGTAGTCTTCGCTGGGTAAAAAACTGGTTGGGAGGCCGAGCCCAGAGGGTAGTGGTGAATGGAGTTAAGTCCAGTTGGCAGCCGGTCATGAGCGGTGTTCCCAGGGCTCTGTTTTGGGGCCAGCCTTGTTTAATATCTTTATCGATGATCTGGATGAGGGGATTGAGTGTACCCTCAGTAAGTTTGCAGATGACACCAAGTTGGGTGGGAGTGTCGATCTGCTGGAGGGTAGGATGGCCCTGCAGAGGGACCTGGACAGGCTGCATCGATGGGCCCAGGCCAACTGTATGAGGTTCAACAAGGCCAAGTGCCGGGTCCTGCACTTCGGTCACAACAACCCCATGCAACGCTACAGGCTTGGGGAAGAGTGGCTGGAAAGCTGCCTGGCTGAAAAGGACCTGGGGGTGTTGGTTGACAGCCGGCTGAACATGAGCCAGCAGTGTGCCCAGGTGGCCAAGAAGGCCAACAGCATCCTGGCCTATATCAGGAATAGTGTGGCCAGCAGGAGCAGGGAGGTGATTGTGGCCCTGTACTCGGCGCTGGTGAGGCCGCACCTGGAATACTGTGTCCAGTTTTGGGCCCCTCAATACAAGAAGGACCTTGAGGTGCTGGAGCGTGTCCAGAGAAGGGCAACAAAGCTGGTGAAGGGTCTGGAGCACAGGCGTTCTGAGGAGAGGCTGAGGGAACTGGGGTTGTTTAGCCTGGAGAAGAGGAGGCTGAGGGGAGACCTTATTGCTCTCTACAACTCCCTGAAAGGAGGTTGTAGTGAGGTGGGTGTTGGGCTCTTCTCCCATGTGGTTAGCAACAGGACGAGAGGAAATGGGCTCAAGCTGTGTCAGGGGAGGTTTAGATTGGAAATTAGGAAAAATTTCTTTACGGAAAGGGTGGTCAAGCATTGGAACAGGCTGCCCAGAGAGGTGGTGGAGTCACCATCCCTGGAAGTGTTCAAAAAATGGGTAGACCTGCTGTGACAGTATAGAGAAGACTGGGTTGGGGATTACTTTACCTATGACATATCATCCAGCAGATACAAATTTCCTCTGGTTTTGGAAGCTTTTTAAACTTTATTCTGATAATACATACCTTTAGAAATTGCCCTTGTATCTGCCTGTGTAAGAGGAGTTGTTATCTCAGTGCTTTGACTGGCTCTGGATGCCAGCATACAAACAACAAAATCAATATCCTACCATATGGTTTTACCTATAGGTGGATTTTAGAGCATCCTTTTTTTTCCTAGGCTGAAGCTACTAATTTTTTCCATCTTTCATACACGGTGAAGAATAGGCACTTCCACTGGGAAATTAATCTCAAATAATTTAGGATGAGCTTAAGTGCTAGGCTGTAGAAGACCTAGTCTCCTTTTACAATGGGGCAACCTAGTGATAGTAGCCAGCTAACTTCCTTATTTAAAGTTTTGTGGTGCTCTTATTCCCTCTGCTTTCATTGTATGACAGCTAATATGGTTTGACATTATAACATCACAGGTAACTATGTGAAATAGCTACAGTCACAATTATGATATGTCGTGTTGCTTTTTAGCTTCTTTTTGTTCTTTACTTCTTTGATGCTCAAAAATTTGTTAAAATGAGCCATAAAGTATTTGCCTCAGCCATTCTCTCTTATAAGTAAGTGGGCAAAGTATATTTCATATAGATTGGAAAGCACAGTTAGATAACTAGACAATAACTGATTTAGACACCCCTGCACTCAAGAAGGCACCAACAAGTAGCCCTTGTGCGTATAGCAAGTCTCTTCAGGGATTATTTTTGTTGTTGCTGTTGTTCACGTGTGTGAGCTGCAGCTATTTTTAGATTAATTTTCTTCTCCTTCTGAACCTACCAAGGTTTTTCAGCAGGACAAGGTATTGCAGGTCTCTGATTAAATAATATTTGCATAGATTTACATATCTAGTTAGCATATTTTCTGTCTAATGTCGCGTCTCTTGATGGTATGTGTTAGAGTTAGGCATGTGAAAATTTCACTGGAAAACACCACTTAGCACTCGGTTTAGATGATCTTTTGTACATTCTTGGAGAATCATGATACTGAAATGGGCTAATGGCTAAGTTTATAAATAGATTGAAATATTAGTTGACTGATGTTTGATGGAGATTTTTTTAATTTGAACTCTGACAACTTAGCCAGCATCTGTGCCAAATTTTTTCTGATTCTTAGTGATATGACATGGATTTTGTTGGCGTTGTTTTGTGTGATTTTTTCCTTATCACTGTAACTGGTATTAGCTATACAGACAAATGCCCTGTTCTAGACTTTTTTTATGTAGACAAGGGAGACATTTTGCCAGGGTAGTTTGCTCTCAGACTGACCTAAGCTATAAGAGTGAAAGAAAATTTGTCCTAGTATGAATTATGAAACACTGTCAGAGTAGGACTCTTGATACACCCATATAGTGAACATTTTTAACTCCTTAGAGAAGTTTCATTAGAACAGGAATTTCTAATCTGTAATAAATGCCATATTTTTCAACTATATGTTAATTTTTATTCATATATATCTTGAATATTAACCTATATTTTTTGGTACTGGCAGGAAGGACTTGGAATTAGTTATTAAGTCTGTAATACATTTAAAATTTTATGAAATGAAGAAGGAAAAATTTGGTAGATTCCCATAGATGTCCTAACTGATTTCCATTTTCAGAAACTACTGCCTGGTTGCTGGATTTTTTTGATTCCTGAGAGTATTCCAAGCCTCTGTCTTATGCTTCTCAAATATGCAACTTATTCATAGATGTTACTCTTATAAATTATGTTCTAGATATCCTAGAACATACTTACTTTGGTACCTACATTGAAAAATTTCCATTTGAATTAATATATTTGAAAATGAACTGCCCTAAAAAGGTGGATCCATATTTTATGGTTTTTTTAATGTAACAAAGTAATTTCACTTTGGGGTGTTGTATCCCTCTCACTGTAGTGTATAACAAATATAATGTTTATAGTTAAAATATACACTTCTCGCTGTAGTGAAGGTGTGGAAAAATCCTGTTATAAGATATCACAAAGCATCTTATCTTTAATATATGGGGAGGAGTAATAAGCAGGAAAACTATATTTTTATGTTCTTTGGCCTTACCTCTGATGTTCATCCCTTTCATACAAGAAGACTTATTGCTCTTATTTCTAGTAATTTCATGGTACCTTGACTTCCAGGTCTTTTAGGAATATGCATACTCCATTTTTTTTTTTTTTCTGTGTACTTTCCTCTTTCACATCTGGAATCCAGTGTTATCATTTCTAACAGTGTGATTTGGATGCCATTCTTTGGAAAATAAGCATTGGAACTGACAGTGAGGGCATGATTGACACTGGTTGCTTTAGTACCCGGACTTTTTGCATTGTTCACTGAGAAATGTGTGCCTTTTACCAAGTATCACTGGGAGATGTGTCAGATCTTTCCTTTTCAAGGCATTATAGGTAAGCCTGAGTCCAACCCATAGGGAGAAAAGGCATTCCTTTGAGCTTCCTATTGAAATTATAATGATCTATTGCCACAGGGAGCAGGGGTTCTTGGGTTTTTTTTCTCTTCTTTTATTTTTTTTTTTTAGTATTCTGGTTAAAAAAATAGGTGTCAGGTTTATATTCCTTTATTCAAATTTGTGCAAGTCTTCTCTTCTCCCAAATGAATATACGTTTGAGGCTGCAATGAAAAATACATGATAAAGAAATATATGACTGCCCCAAAGCTATCTCCTACCTGTGAAACAGAGTTATGAAATAATAATGACATGGGTGATAACTATAGTTGTCAGTGTCCTAAAAAAGATGAGGATGTTCTTAATTTGGAGAATCCAACCTTGAAGGCAAATTTGCACAAAAGAGCAGTGCTTGAAGTGACCCCACGGAGGCTAAGTTTATGCCACACCAAAGATCAGAATTGAGCCCTAAAGCTAGTGATTCATCAGTTTAATGGAAAATTTCTTCCTTTAGGATATTTCCTACTAATATCAAATGCATGAGTGATAACAATTGCAGTGAATGCAATGTAATTATTTATTGGTAAATAAAAGCAACTCCAAAAGTTGAACTTGTTATAGGATGTTTATAGCGTTTGAAGTAGTGATTTTTAGCAAGCACATTGTTGCCTGATTATAGATAGCAACATTGTATGAGTGTTTTGACATGTCACTTTGAAATGTGCTGGTCACATTGATATTTTTAAGTGATACAAAACAAAACAAGTGACTGAATCTGATGTTTTCATGATTGATTGAAGGTAGAAGTAGGTTATGAAAATTGCACGTCAGATCAAGAAAACTGGAATGAAAAATTTATATTTTAGTAAGATTTACTATTAAGTCTCAAGATAGCTAAATCACCAAAATCTGTTTTCAAGTTTAAGTAGTTAAAAAAAGAAAGACAATGTGATGATAGGTGTGTCCTCTGGTTCTGCTGATCTACTGCTTATTCATATCTCGGATGAAACAAATGACCAAATGAACCCTTCATCATAGGTATGGCTGAGGTAAATATTATAATTACAAAATTGGCTTTAATATTCAGTTTGTATATGAGACAAAGGAGACACCCATTCTGGGAAGTGTATACAATTGTTGTTAGTTGATTGGCAGTTAATATGTAGTTTTGCTTTCCTTAGATGACCTGAAATGCTGCTCTACTGGGAGACATAATACCATATTGGCTTTCTTGGAGATACCCTCAGAGTGGCTTGTGATTCCAAATATATCCCCAAACAGGAAATACTCTATGCGTTGCACTGTTTGGGGATTTTCAGGGAGTTCCCTGTAGTTTAAAGTGATCTGAAGTGCAGATCCTCACCCGTTCCCGCCCTGACTCTGCAAATGAGAGTATTTCTGAACTGCCCAATATCATCCACAAAAGTCCCAAACACTTTCCCTGGCCTTTCCGCATACCTATTCTCAACATGCTCTGTCCCTGTTGTTTTTTGGAGAATAGATGAAAAAAAAAATAGACTGAAGAAGACAACCATATCTAATATAAAGCATTTAATTTGTAGGTGTTTGTAAATGGATGATCAGTCTATTCTACAAAGTATAAAGCTTTCTGACTGTACCCAGTGTAATCCTTTCCTGCAGTTCTCTTCATTAACATCTCTAGTTTTTAGTACTTGGCATAAGTATGGCAAAGCTGCAGAGTTTCAGAATTGAAGCCTCCCATTTCATGCGTCATTTACTCTGTCGTTCTGCACCCGAGTAGTGCCTTGAGTAGGGCTGAGTAGGAAGCAATCTGGGGTTTAGCTTCAGAAGCATTTCTTGCCCACATGGCTGTGAAAGGCCATCCGTGCTTCCGCGTTTGTCTTGTGACTTGAAGTCTTTCAGAGGTTTTAGTGTTGCTATGTGAAAAGGTGGATTAAAACTACTCTTGCAGCTCTCCTTTATGGTATGTATTGCAAATAACTTTTAATCCAGTGGGGAATCACACTGTCCAGACCCTAAAAAGCTTTTGAACTCAGCTTCAGCTGACCTTTTACAAAGGTATTTTCTACTGCTGACTTCTTTTTTAGTTCTTTCAACATTTACTGGTGACCTGTTCCTGCGTCTTTTTTCTTTTTTCTTTTTTCTTTTTTCTTTTTTCTTTTTTCTTTTTTCTTTTTTCTTTTTTCTTTTTTCTTTTTTCTTTTTTCTTTTTTCTTTTTTCTTTTTTCTTTTTTCTTTTTTCTTTTTTCTTTTCTTTTTTCTTTTTTCTTTTTTCTTTTCCTTTTTCTTTTCTTTTTTCTTTTCTTGGGGTTTTCTTCTGTTGTGTTTCTTTTCTTGGGCAGAATATCCTTCAAAAAATTCCCTCAGTCTCTGTGAATGCTATTCTTCTAATTTATTGCAGTTAGGGTTTCACCATAGTAGTGTTTTTAAAAAACATATGAACAGTCTTATGTAGTGTTATGGCAGTTTACTTAAATTATTACACAGTATTTAGTCTATAAGTAACCCAGAGGTCAGCGCATAGTTTAGTGTTACCTACTGCTTTTATCTACCTAGATACAGCTGGCATATGATTAGTGAAAAGCTGCATTGTATTTATGTGAGCATGAATTAGTGAGTGAGATTTGTTAGTGTTTTGAGCCCCATTAGTGTTAACTCAGAGAATCACAGAAAAAATTAGATTAGGAGGGCTTCTGGAGGTCATGTAGTCCAACATCCTTCTCAAAACAGGGCTTTACTGTTATTAATGTTGTTATTGGCACAGAAGACAGTACAAATTAAGAAGAAAGAGCAATAACCAATTAGTATGCTGCAAGATGTACAAAATCTGGACCTAACCAGTATGACTGAAGATAAGAATATACTGTGAAACAGGATCAGCTGATGGCTTAGCAAAGCATGGCAAAGACCACTGCATCAGATGAAAAAATCAAATTAATTAAATGTTCACATTCAATGGGTATTATAACTAATTCCCAATGAAGCATAAAGATGATTTAACAGTTCTTTTTCTCCAGGGACATGATCTTTAATCAGATATGGGGATGGTAAAAGGTAGGCAGTGTAATTTATTCCAATAACACTAGGACAATCTCTAGTTTGAAATTTAATTGGATGATATATGAAAAATCTAAATTATCCAGAGTGCTTTTTGATCTTGAAATTGTAGATGACCAAGTATTCTACAGGACTTTTATCAGCAATGGATACTTTTTTTAAATTTTATTATATATGTTTGAGTACTCTAGTGGGATGTGACTACAGTAATTTGAAGGAGGCTATGTATTTTAAAGGTGTTTTTTTTTATTTTTTTTTAAATAATTCACTGGTTTTTTCTGAACTGTTTGTAACATATTAATCAGTTATAGTAAGATGTGTTTTTATTCTAATATGACCATAGATTCCTAGTGTTGGTTAATGACATCATCTTATCCAGTCAAGCCACTACCAAAGTCAGTGCTGAAGTAGGTAGTTCTGTCTGATACAGGATACCTTAAGGGCAGGAAGGAAAATCTCTCTTAGTGAACACCCTGGTCCTAAACTCTTGAGTTTTCCCAGGGCATCACCCCACATAGAAGAGAATCAAGTTGAGAGGTTCAGATGGGGTTACACATCGTGGCTCTGAACTCCTACCAGGATGTATGACCCAGGAGGGATATGGAGATGTTGCCTGAACCTTCAAGTATGAAAGGGATAGAATTAGCAAAGTCAAATACCAGCTGGGATTTATATTGCTGAGGGACATAAGGAGCAACAAGAAGTGCTTCCTTAAGTACATTGATAACAAAAGGAAAGATAAAGAAGCTTCTCAGTGGGGAGGGGACCTTGTGGCTAAGGACATAGTGAGAATAAGGTACTCGGTGCCTTCTTTGCCCCAGTCTGCCAAATGCCTTAGCCTGGCAGCAGAGCTGTGGGAGAGAAGCTATTCCCACAACAGAGGAAGATAGATTTAGGGACCACTGAAGCATGTCAGACATACATAAGTCCATGGGATCAGATGGGATGGATCCAAGGGTGCTGATGTCATCATGAGGCAGCTTTCCATTGCAGGGATTGGGAGAGGTTCCTGACAACTTAGGGGGTGGGGAGGAAGTGTCACACTTATCTTTAGGAAGATAAATATGTCTTATATGTCTTATGTGCTTAGATATTTTAAATAGTTATTTCATTTTACCTGACGTTGTAGTTAAAGAGAAAATAGGAGAGGACAGAAATGACTTTTTGCATCCTGATGTTACTACAACAGACTTTATTTAGCTTTGCTGTGAAGGTCAGCTGTCATCTGCAATCATGAGAAAAGAACATAACTTTCAATTATTTTCTGATTATTAAATAAGAAATCAATTTTTCAACACATACTAAGTCCAATTCACTAAAATATTTTGTCAGTTTTAGGAAAGACAAGCGGTTTGCATAGGTCTTTAAAATGAATTACATTAATTGCTAATATGCTTAGATGACTTCAGGTTTTCAGCCTGATCTTCAACTAGATCAAGTTGCTCAGAGCCCCGTCCAACCTGACCTTGAATGTTTCCAGGGATGGGGCATCTACTACCTCTCTGGGTAACCTGTGCCAGTGTTTCACCACCGTCCCTGTAAAAAATTGCTTCCTTATATCTAGTCTAAATCTACCCTCTTTTAGTTTAAAACCATTACATCTTGTCCTATTGCTAAAGTCCCTACTAAAAAGTCTGTCCCCAGACTTCCAAGTCCTTACATTTGATAAATGAATCCTTGATGTAATTCATTTATTTGTGAAACCAAGCTCATGATGCAGTGACTTTTGTGAATAGGTTGGGATACAAAGAAAACCAAAATACTGTTACATTTTGGATATATAATAATTTTGTGGGTATCTAAAAGTTCTGATCAGAAGCTGTGAGCCATGATGGTCAGATGAATGCATAGAGTGGGTTTTGAACAATCCATAAAAAATAATTTAGGTGTGCATACAGTAGACAGGCACAAGCCTGTAAGTAGATGTATAGAAATGAATATCAACAGAAGATAGATTGCATTCAGAAAAATGGCTTAAGAGGCAAATAAATGTTTTCTAATTAATTTAATTCTATAGTCAATACATACTAAGGTTATTCAGTTGGCAGAATGCTGAAAATAAAATGACTGCTATAAAAGAAATCCTTTTTTTTTAAATGTAAATACTCAATCCAGAGTTCCATTCATTTTCTTCCTGACATCCAGTAACCAGCTGATACATTAGAAGCATATGGAAACACTAAAGGCACTGAAAAAAACTCATATATATTTTAAATAAATGGTCCTTGAGCATGACACACTGACAGTTGCAAATAGAAAACTATTTGCCTATGTCTGAAGGTACCCAGACCCTATATATATATATTCTTATGTTCATATATATGAATATGTATATATAATCTTATATTTAACACCTCTCTGTTGTCTTAACAGATACAGTAAGAATATTTAAGTTCTGAGCCAATTATTTTCTTATTTTATTTATAACTCTTTTGGTTGAGTTTTGTCCCTAAGAGTAGACAGAAGGATGTCACTTTATTTAAAATCTTAGTGTAGCTGAACGAAGACCACAGTCCCCCACCGACACACAAACAAAAATTAAGTAAACTGTTTGCAGTTTGCAGTGTCACAACCACCTAAACACACTTGGCAGTTTTCCCGCAGCCGGAAAATCACATCCATCAAAAAGGAAATTAAAAAAAAAAAGTTGTCAGAAGGCAATGCACTCATGACATTATCTAAAATGCTATGAAAGTGCTGTGGCTATTAGAAATGCATTCTATCTGCCTCTTCAAAATTAACTTCCCTGTCTTGTCCTTAGAAGAGCTGTTCCCATCCTTTGCTTGCTGCAGGCATATTGCTGAGCCATGTGCTTCAGGCGACATCTCATTTTACTCTCCCCATCAGGTTCAGCTGTAAGTTTTTAATGGGGCCACAAGCAGCATTGGAGGAGCTGTGTATGTAGTTCTACCGGATTACTTTCCTCAGGGAGGAAAAAAACCCAACAAAACAGCAAAACTGATTTTGAGTAAGGAACTGAGCATAGGAAAAATTCTATTCTTATTTTGTATGTGTTAGCATTCGTTTGTACAGAGTAGGTCTGGCAGTGGACTAAAAGAAGCATAGACAGTGAGACTCAGTTGTTTAAAATTTTACATTTAGAAATTTCAACAGATATTCAGAAATTGAAAAGGGGAAGAAACTTAGAGATGAAAATACAAAACTTTTCGAAATCTGCAAGGAAAAACAGAAAGGGATGACAGAGCAAGAATTCCAATGTCCCTAAACCCATAACAATTCTAATTCCATATCCACATTCATTCTCTACAATGACATTGATGGGGACAGCGAGGTTTTATGCAAAACACCGTCCCTAGATATTAGGGCCATGGAAGATACTACCAACCAATTCTTTTCTATTTTACATAAGTATGAAAGCAGGCAGGTGCCATAATTTCTTGCTCGATATTGGTTCAGGAATTAAAAAAAAAAAAAAGAAATCTACCTTTTATTCTTTTGTCCCAATGCTAAATCTGTTCTAATCATCTAAGCAACTTCTCCATTGTTCCTGAAAACAGTCTGCCTCCAGAAAACAACTGAAGATTGTTTCAGTTTGGTTGTGGTTTTTTGTGTGTTTCATTGATGGTATTTTTTTAATTAATATCAGTTTTCTGATATTCAGTTTTCGACAGCTACAGGAAGCAAAAACCAGTAAGTTTTAGATCTGTTGAAAAAATATTTCTCATTTCTACAGTAACCAGTGCTTTTCACCTAAATGAAAATTTACTAATAGAGATAGACAATCCACTCATCTTCCTATAGCTACGATGATGAAAAGTAACTGAATGCTGTGGAGAGGATCAGGATAAGTTTGGCTGCAATGAAATGGGCAGCTAAACTGTGTCAGAGTTTCTTGAAATGACCTTGTTTCATTTTGTTTTAATGGTGTTTGCTTTTCTATACGCATCTCAGTGATACTTCTTGGCATGAAGTTTCCAGTTACTTTATGTACATATATTAGTTTATGTTCACAAAGCCCTTGAGAGAGAAGTTGCATTATTTCTGCTATATATTTGGCTTACAAAAACCAGAAAGTAACCTCCAGTTTATTTTAGATCATGGAAAAAGTGATTTAGCCAAGATCACAAAGAATAGCAACAGAAGAATCCACTTTACCTGAATTTCAGCTGCTATATCAATTTCCCTTTATTCTGATGGTGAAAGGTAGATACATGAAAAAAATATTTTGTTTATTTTTTTAAAACAGCCTTAAAATGGCACAAATGTGAACTGAAAAGAGAAATGGATTTTATCTGCCTCACAAGGCAAGGAGAGATTGGTTTGGAGATTCACTGCAGAGAAATGAGTGAGTTATTTTGCTGACTGTCAGTGGTAGGTAACAATGTAATTTAATAAGTGAAGGCCAGGTTTGAATAGTTAGAAAATTAATGTTCAGCCACTATCTCCTGTGGGATTTTCCGGTGCCAGTATTGATTGCATTTCAGCTCTTGACTTGCGAGAGAAATTGGTTGGAGTTGGATTTTAATTATATTCACATGCTGGATTACTTTCCTTCAAAATATGTGTTTTGCTACTTGCCTGAAAACAAAGTTTAACTGGGTACTAAAACTGTACCAACCAATGCCACAATCTGTCAGGCTTTTGCTACAAATACCAGACTAAAATAATTTATAACATTGAGGTTTTCCTTTTTAATCTTTCCTTTTTTTTTTTTTTTTTCTAATTTATATGTAGGTTACTTGTAATTCATAAATTTTGCAAATGAAAACTAAATAGTTTTTACTTTACATAGGAGGATCCACTCCAAGCATTGGATGTGTAAGGCCTGGCACAGCGTTAGTCTTGATGGTCAGGAGGTAGTGGCCCAAGTGAGTGCAATACTAATTTGCCTTTAGTGCTTCTGATACTTGCCTGTTGCATGCAGAACTAGCACAGATGCCTTTAGATTTAATAGCAAAATTAATCCTGTGTGAAGGAAACTACAGAACTTTTAAAGGATTTTGTCATTTGGTGTCTCTGGGTTTTGGGGGACAGATAGATGCATTGTTTCAATATGGGAGTTGCACATCACAGAATACTCCCAGGAAAAATCAACAGTTGGGATGCAAAAGCTTCTAGGTTATTTTATGTAGTTCTGATAGATCCATTGCACTCCATCAAGGCCACAGAGGTAGATATAAAATACAGTTCAGCTGGAGCAGATGAATCAATTAAATTGAGAAAAACATACTTGAAGAGTTTTTAGATTCAATTTTTGGTTTTGGTATCATGGAATATTGGTAGGAAAAATAACAGATCCAGTCTTTATCACAGTAAATTTTTTTTTTGGAGGGGTCTAGGTGTGTATTGTGTTAGAAATGTGGACTTTCTTTTTGAAAGTTTAGGGCATTCAGGTGTATTATTTAAAACCTTTCCGTTTCAACAAAGTTTAATCAAATTTTGGCAGTAGGCTTGAAGCTTCTTCCATAGCACATGAGTGATGGGAGAGGCTGAAAGCTAGTATCTATCACTTGGAATGAAACTGAAATACCAAGCAGAAGAAACATGATAATTTTATGTTCAGATGCTTCAGGAATATCAATCAAAAATCTAAATACACTGTAATATGAAAACTTCTGTGCAAGACCTGCTAGGTTGGACCTTATGGTTTACACTCTTTCTCTTTCACCTCCGCCCCCACCCCCCCCACACCCCCAAATATTTCTTGTGGAAATTTAGTTGGAAGAAATCTTATGACACCCATTCATTCTGGTGTTTTATTGAAATAATGAGGCTTCATGGTCCCCAATTCTTTTCTGAAGTGTCCTGTGAGAGCATCAAGAGTTTGTAGTCATTGGTACTAATTTCAGAAATAAGACCGTTAGGGTTTTTTTCAATCAAATGGCTTTCAGGCAGGAGAGAAATTTTCTCACATGAACAATTGATTGTTGAGATTGAATTTATGGAATTAGACAAACTCATTATTTTGAGCAGCATGAAGCCAAAAGATAACTTGTGAAAAGAACTCCAGAATTTGCTTAATGTATAGCATTCCAGTTTGGGGGCGGGGGGGGGGGGGGCTAAAATCCTGTGTGATAATGTAGAAGAAAAGACCCCATCAAAAACCTATGTAAAAATTGACCCAAATTACTTTGTCTGAAGCTGTCATAATACTGCGCATTTCGAATCATAAAACGCATAAACTGTTACTGATCCTGGCTCCAGTTTGCACACTTCAAAGTAAGTTATAATGGTTTGTGGAGGGTTGACCTTGGCTGGCCACCAGGTGCCCACCAAGCTGCTCTTTCACTCCCCCCTCTATCACTCCCACTCCCCAGCAGGACAGCGGGGAGAAAATAAGATGACAAAAAATTCATGGGTTGAGATAAAGGCAGTTTAATAAAGAAAAGCAAAGGCCATACACAGAAGCAAAGGAAAACAAAAAGATTTATTCTCTACTTCCCATCAGCAGGCGATGTCCAGTCACTTCCTGGGAAGCAGGGGCTCAGTACACGTAGTGATTGCTCCAGAAGACAAATGCCTTCATAACAAATGTCCCCCTCCCCTCCTTCTTTCTTTTAGCTTTTATTGCTGAGCACAACGTCATATGACATAGAATATCTCAGCTGTCCTGGCTGTGGCCCCTCCCAAGATCTTGCCTGCCCCCAGCCTACTGGCCTTTGGAGGAGGGGTTTGGAGAGACAGCCTTGGTGCTGTGCAAGCACTGCTCAGCAGCAGCCAAAACACTGGTGTTATCAACACCTTTCCAGCTACCAATACAAAACACAGCACCATGAGGGCTGCAGTGGGGAAAATTAACTCCATCCCAGACAGACCCAATACATGGTTTTACTTTCTGGTAGATTTGAGAGAGTGGCATACTCGATCAAAACATTCAGGCTACATTGTACAAGTGCTTTCTGCTTTTCCAATCCACATTCCAAAACTAAAGCATTACTGTCTTAGAAGCATCTAAATGCAAAATTATGATATTCAGAAGTCCTCTGGCAACATCCATACCAGCAGGTCATTGTGTCCACCAGAACTATTAATGAAAATAATACCACACACATGAAACTAAAAGGCACCATGTGGTGTTCCAAGGACTAGAATGTTTTTAGGTAATTTACACATTTTATCATTTTAGATTATTTAATGCTATGATATACCTGGACTTTACCTGGTAATAGTTTTGCTAAAGAAAAAAGAGCATCCCTTACTTTGAGTATTAGGAGTTATGCTTTCCTTTCTGTCTCAGCCACCAGAGTGGGATTAAGTACTAAGGAACAAGTTTAACTTCTTGGCATAAGATATAGTAGCTATGCTGCATAAAAGTAGTCAAAATTAGTATCCACCTTCTTTTCTTCCAGAAGTTTAATAGACTTGTATTGTGACATTCATCTCACCTCATTCTAGCCAGCTGTGATGCAGACTTCTCCATCTAGGCAAATTGCCCTAGGGCTACCTTTATAGTCAATGGAAAGGAGGCGGCACTTCTAAGGCATGATTCATGTCATGGGAAAATAGGTGTCTAATTTTGATGAGATGAATTGCACTCTAGAAATGCCCATTTCTCTTCATTGACTACGAAGGCAGCCTGGGGTGATGAGCTCAAAACTGCCATGTTGTTGAACTCAGTGGACGTCAGTGGTTAGATGAGTTCTGCCCTTTGTGTTTCCAAAGGAAACCACCTCTTTGAAAGCCATCTGAGACTGCTGCTTGCTTCAGGCAACATTTGAACCTATATTTAGGATAACATTTGTCCGTAACCCTGTGCTGAAGTAGATGAGGAAACATATGCAGTTTAATTAGTTTACTTTGTGGGTAAGTTAAAATTTAGCTGTCTGTACTTTGATACGGGATAATGCACACAGTGGTAGTATATAAAGAATAGGCTCAGCACACGCATGCCTCACTGACCTGACAGGTGCTTCTTTGTCAGCACAATTTTTCAAGCATAACACGTTTTCAAAAACTGATGACTTTGTAGTACTAAAAATATCCTTATAATTGCTTACAATTGCTGGCCTGAGTTATCATTTGGTATCATAGTTGATTCATCATTGATTTAAGTGGCAGCCTACTCGTGCCACGGGGCCTCCTGTTCCAGCTGCAGCTGAGCCAGGTGAAGACATTGCAACCTGCCCTTTGGTCTGCGCTACCTGCTTGGTTTCCACGTTTCATGCAATTTTTGTAGCTGAGTCAGAAAAAACCTCTGCTTTTCAAAATTTTTAAAAACTAGTCCAACTGACTGAGTGAATTGGAAAGAATCAAGAAGCTGAGGTGCAGACAGGCGAGAGAGGATGGGGACCCAAGGCAGGCAGGTGGTAGTGAGCACCTGCAGTGTGTGGGAACCTTTCCACCCAGGCAGCTGTAGCCAGGAGAGTACATGAGATTTCATTGAGACTTATTATTAAATAAACCCAATGAACAAAACCTGTGTCAATCAGAAGTTCCAAGATGGCTTGCTTTCCTTTCTTTCTCTGGATGTACACCGTTTGTCGAAAATCTATTTATAAAACATATATTACTGGTATCATTTTAAGCTTTGTGATTTACTATATCATCTACAGAAGGAAAAAATGAGATATACAGTATTTATATTTAAGATTTGGTACCTCTTATTACATGTAATAATTTGTAAAGTATTTGCCTTGCATTATGGGTTTGAAAATTCCATGCCCTTATTAAGTTTAGGTGTGTAAGGTGTTAGGCTCTCACTTTCCTTTTGCACCTCTTCATTTTACTGAGTTGCCTTGCGTGTGTCATAATTCAAAATAAAGTATACACAAATATTTCTGGACCTGCAGAAAAAAGTGCACAATTACACAAATGCAAAGTGTTAGCTGAGAAAGAAGGGCTGTGAGTCTGTTATGTAAAAAGAGGCAAATGTGAATGGAAATGTTTTTAGCATACTTTGTAATATTTTGCCCTTTACATGTCTTTCTTTAAAAAGCCTGAAAAGAATGACACTGAATCTGGCAGCCAGAGAATCAGACCAGTATTTGAAGAAGATCCTGTTTTCCGACGGCAAACATCTTACCAACATGCAGCAGTCCACATACCAACAGATATTTATGAAGGCTGTAAGTAGCATGTGAACAAAGTGATTTTATTTTATTATTAAGCTTATTATATGTGTCCCATTCTTAAAAATAAATAATCTCCAAACACAGTTTTCATCTCCAGTTTTAGTACAGATTTGCTGATATTGTCTTTTTTTGTTCTTTCAGTAGTACTTCAGATATGTGCTCTATTAGGCATATGATTCATCTTATGAATTAGTAGGAACCATAGTTAAAAAGATCCATTAGGATTGGATCTGAGTTTCAGAAATGGAACCGGAGGTGAAACAAAACTCTTACATATTCTAATTTTCTTATCCATTCTTTCTCTATGCTGTGTTCTCGTCTAATACAAACAATTCTTGACAGCTCCTCTTTACATGGTTTTGGCCTGAGGCAGAGATGAGTACTGAAAACATTTCTGAGTATCCCCAAAGCATATACAGTTCAGGCAAATAACATGCTGTGTGAGATTGTAGTGCTTATATTGCATGCAGTGCAGTTCCAGAATTGCAGTAACAAACTGCAGCAGAAAATTTAAATAAATTCTTTCTAAACTATGTGAAAAATAATATATATATCTCTGCATATACTGCTGAGGATTCTTTAATTGTATTTCAAAATTAAGTATTTAAGTTATCTTTCAAGATGAAAATAACTTCGTTTTCTGTGCTCATCATCAAGAAAAAATCATTATCCAATAAAAAGGCATTTCAGCATTCAAAATGGCTGCATATTTTTTTAAAAAGGGGCAGAAAAATGAAATAGGATCCATATTTTTAAGGGTTTTTTTAATTTAAGGTCCTAATTTCAAGTATGCAGTCTTTCTCCTCTTTCAAAATCTCATCAAGAGGAAAGGGACCCTAATGTGACCTGAGCTCTTTAAAATTCATGGCCACGGTTTCGTGTGGCTTATATAAATGACACAGGGATGAAAATGGAAATGTCAGTATGATGGGGAAAGACGCATAGTAGCTTGTATTCTTACATAGTGTGCTTGACTGACAGACCTAGAGGATTATTCTGGGATTCTGGCTTTAATAAGTGGTAAAGTGCACCTTAATTGCAGGATTACAGGGAAGAGACAGGCCATTTCCTTCGCTTTTGTTTGAAGAGTATCGATACTTCACTGTTAACATGTTATAAAAACTTGCCTCCAGTCATTAGGATATTTGTAAAGACCATGTGAACTTTAATATAAGATTGTCATCATAACAGTATGTAAAATGTTTTGTTGTGTTGAATTTAACATTTTAGATGGCATTCCTAAGGACACTTATACATGCTAGCTAATATTACTGTACAGCCTGTTAACCTAAAAATGAAGACAGGCTATGACTTCAGTAGAAAAGGTACAACTTTTGTATCTAATAAAATGACAATAACAGACAGAAATGTACATTTTTGAGAGAGGTAACTGCATGTGCAACATGTATTGTTCATGAGAAATTCATGATTCTTTGGGTCTAGCTATCATATTAATTACCAGAGATGTGGAAGCCTAGAAAATTACAGGGAAGACTTTAATTCTGCATCAGTAAAATCCTCTTGGGTAGCTGGGTAACTTTTGGTTACAGATGGTGTTTTCAGAGATAACAGCTTGCGAATACCTAAAAATCACAGATTTCATATCAGTAAACACAAAATCATCACCAAGTTTATTTTGCAGTAACAAGGTTCATGTGTTGTCTGAAACACAGTGAGCAACTGGAAGGTAGTCATTCACCAACAGATTTCCAAAACTAGAGTTTAATTTTGTTTTCACGAGCAATATTATCTGCAAGCAAGTTTTATAACCTTAGAAAGAGTGATAATGGATCTTGAACACTGTTGTCATTTTTCTTCGTGTTCACATGAGCTAAACTGTCATATCTTGGTAGAGGTTTCAGTGCCCACTACAGTAGGGAACAGTTGTACACTTTGAAAACAGTTTGCAATAAATCTGTAATTCCTTGACTACATCACAGTCTGCTAGTGAACATTTACAAAACAGATTTTACAACAAATCCTTCTGAGAAACAGTGGATGAGACACAGTTTACAACTTTTTATTGCTTGGAAGCCAATTTTGTCAGACTGAATTACATGTTGGAATCAGGATTTCGTTCCCCTCCCCCGCTTATTGTACATGTTTTGTAGGATGCCAAGAGAAACAAAGAATTGGTCTTTGGATCTCACAGAACAGGTTTCAATGAGTACTTATTTGACTTGCCTACTCTTCCTTAAGACTGGTTTTCACTTCTATTGCCTCTTAAAGTAGCAGGTTGTTGTTTGTAGGGGAGAGGGGCAATTACAGTTAGAGCCGTGCATGTTCCTACATCTGAATTTTCACTTGGTTCTGTTGATCATGCTTTGTCATGTTAATTATATTTTTCCTGTATGAAGCTGGGAATTTGAGAATCACTGACTCTTAAGCAATATGTTATCCATGGCAATCTTTCTTCCCTATTCAGGTTTCATTTTTATTGCAGTTATTAGTTACCATTTTTAAAATATGAATCAAATATTGAATTTCTGTCATATGGAATTCTGAACGTGTGGATCCATCCTCCATTTAGCCCTTTGAAACTGGCAAACCGGTTTAGCCAGTAACTCTCTAATGGTGTGCCACCCATTTAAACTTGACAAAATAGTATATGATATAAAATATTCTTTGGCTTCCTACACATGGAGTGTTTTGCTTATTTTGAAATACAGCAATGAACTACTTGTGAAGTAGTCCTCTTTATTTCACCATAGAAATATGTGACAAATCATTACAAAATACCCATTCACCACATCCAGGTTATTACTTTGTGGTTTATTTGATTGCAGAAAGAAATATTATGGAAGTTATTTTTGCTTTCTCTCCTCTGTATCTGGTGCCAAAACCTTAGTAGAGACAGGGAAAAGTCTAGGGAGTTAATTTATTTGCCTGTTTCTGAGGATTACAGTCCCACTGCAGGAGATGGCAATCCCAATAAAATAGACCCAAATAAGGCTTTTAATTCAGTAATTTTCAAGAGTCCCATTTAGGTTTTGAAATAAAATCAATCTGCTGCTGAAAACAGAACAGACCCTCGGGTTGTCTTTCTACCACATGCACTGGGAATTAGTTATGCATCTCCTAGTAGTAATAACAGAAGTCTTATTTCTAAATCCCTGTTAAATCTGTACCCTGCTTATCCCTAAGCAGAATATGGGAAGTGCAGGCCAGAAGTAAGAGGAAATCCTCAGCACAAGGCAAGTGAGGTTAATCTGCCTAGTGGATACCACCACTCATTGCCCTTACTGTCTCAGATGCATAATGCACCATCTGCTACAACGGTTGCTCCAGATGTAAGTCTGTACTGGTGTTACAGTTTTAGGAAAGGTGTTAGGCAAAGCACACAAACAAGGATTGCTTTTTTTGTGTGTGCTTACTCTTGCTTTACTTCCTCTAAATCAGGAATTGAAATACTGCTTCCACATGTCACTGCCTGATTAGCATTGAAGGCTTGATTAAAGTGTCAGGGTGACAGTAATGTGTCTTGAACATGATGACATCACTTTGAATATGTTTGGACAGCTACCAGCAAGAAAAAAAGGCTTCCCCTGCTTCAGAACCCGTTAAACCAGTCATAATTAGAGTTACAATTAATTGATGGTTCTTACAGCTTACTAATCATAAAATATACATACTGTTTGTGCCTACCCTCCTTTTATTGGGATGGCAGTCAAAATTTTGGTGCTCAGTAAAATATTCTAAGATGTATATTATTTTTTGATAGCAAGTTTGGTAGTGGACATAATTTTTACCTTTGTTCTAGTGCATCATATATGTAAGCATTCAGTTAATGATAAAGCATTTTGACATAATAGTGCTTAGTACTGGGGGCAGTCAAAACTTTTAGGAATAACTTGAAAAATTCTGGCTTGATGCTACAGTGATTTTCATCTTGACTGGAATATTATCTCTTTGACTGGAATTTTTGTACTACTGAACAATTTCTGTGTATCTTGGGTATTTCAGGCTTTGAGCTTGAAAGGAAGAAATATTCTTTGGGAAGAAACTTAGAAATGCTGAGAAATGAAACCATGGAGGAAAGAATATTCCCCCTAAAACAAACAAACAAACAAACAAAAACTCCCAAGAAAAATCCCAACTCCAAAAAAGTAGGAAAAAGTGCATTGTCATTTATTCATGGAAGGTCTTATGTGTGGACAATAAGTAAGATTTATTTGGGAATCAAGACATTAATAAAATGTTGTGTAAATTTTTTGGCATGCTACATTCAGCATTCCTTAAATGACTAAAGGAGCAATAAAACTTTTTTATGCTTTTTTGTATTTAGTTTAAACAGCAATAATAGACAGGCAGGACAGTTTTATTAATTAAACTGCTTGATTTGAAATATGTTAAGATTAATGCTGTTGATATATTTTGGTTATAGCTGAGAAACTGAAGCTATTCAGAACTATTTTTCCTATGGTTTCTTCTAAGGGATAAATGAATAGTATTGTTTTACTACAGCTGGGCTTGAAAAATTACTGTTTCAAGTCTCTGATTGTGTGTGTGTGTGTGTATGTATGTTCACACCTTAAAATTTGGAAATAGAAGTTGGATTATATCATTATGTAAGTCTTGTGCAGATGGCATGTGAGATCACTGTTTGTTCTAATTATTTTGGTTTTATATTTTCAATTATTTTAATCAGTGAGTTATTTGTGAAAACCTGTAATGAGTGAAGTGGACTTTAAATGAATTTTCAGTGTCAGCCTGTTTTAAATACATACACTATGGCTTGGGGTAAGTATAAAAAAAATATTCGTCGCAGCTAAGTCCCTAAGTACTGCCTGGCTGGTTCAATATTAAACCTGGAAGGAAAATACTGATGCAGAAGCTTAAGCAAAGAACTCTAGGGTCAGTATTGGTTTTTATGTTCTGACAATTATGACTTTTTTTCCCCCTAAAGTAGCTTATCACAGCTCCCTGCAGGAAAATCTTTTTAAATAAGCAGGAAAAAAAAAAAAACCCAAAACATTTCTAACTTCATGAAAAATCTTGTTTCTCTCAGAATTCAGAAGGTCAAAAAACTTGAACATCCTCCTCATCATGAGGAGGTACTTGCATTTTGGCACTTTCATTACATTAATTTTATTGGATAGTCTTAGCATATTTACCTGGCATCAAGTTTATCATGCCTTCTGTCTTAAATTATCAAAATTTAAGATAATAAGGTAGGATAAAGAAGGATGGTTGGGTGACCAAGCTTAATTTATTCCTTCTTAAAAGACTGAGTTTTGTCAAAAGAAACTAATCCTGTATACCAGTTTTAGATAGCAAAAGCCAATAAAAATTACCATGCATAGAGTGTTTTTCCATCGCTCTAGGTTCTTTTGGAAGATTCCTGGACTCTTACAGATGGACACAGTGGTGCAAGCTAAAGCCAAGAAATTGTGCCACTACGCTGTCTTTTTTTGCTGAAACAAGCTTTTGATGGAAGTACATTTGTTAGAACAACTCTGCATAGATAAGGGATAGAACATTGTGATATCTCTGTAGCGTATGTGTCTGCTCACTTTTCTGCTGAAGCTGATACCTGAGGGGTGTGAGAGCTGTGAAACCAGAGAACTGAAAAGGCAGGACCGTGTCTCCAATTTAGTCATTTATGTGAGAGACTTTGATTCTCATTCCCGTCCCATAAACTGTTGTGATGTTAATATATCAGGTGATTATTGAGGAGACAAAAATAGAAATCATCTATAGAGTAAGAACTGAAACCCAGTCTGGTCCTTCCTGGAGATATCCTGAGTGTTCTAGATGCCCTCTAACAATGATATTGCAGGTATTACTTCCTTTTTTTCCTGTAAATCTGATTTATTTAAAAACTGTAGTATGAGGGGTTATTTGCTTGAATTGTGAATCTTTCTATGAGTTACTTCATGCCCTGGCACAGACCTGAAAATGTGAGTCTGAAGAGTCATAGGTTGTGCTGGATCTTCAACACTGGATCTATAGATCAGGATGTGTATTTTGGAGGTCTCAGCTGTGCGGACAGAGATAATAATCTGCCTGTTATGTTTGGGGTTTTATGATACAGACACCAAGGACAGAATTGGTTAGGTACATGTTATTTTGAAGGTACCAGCTGTAGTAAGGAATTATCAATGTAGATTTAAATCAATCTGTCTAATAATGATGCAGCACAGAAATGTTATAATACCATATTCTAGGTCTGAATATTTGTCAATATGTTTTGGTCTGGAAAGTTTATCCAAGACTAACTGATTATTAAATATAACTTAATCATAGAACCATAGAATCGTTTAGGTTGGAAAAGACCTTTAAGATCATCCAGTCCAACCATTAACCTAACATTACCAAGTCCACACTAAACCAATTAAGAGTAGACTAGACTAAACCATGTCCCAAAGTGTCACGTTCTTAAGCTTCTTAATGGGAAAATAGTGGTAAATGTAAAATAAAATGTACTTTTGTTATAATTCTAGGTACTCTTCCAGATCTGGGTTGTCTTACCTTAAACATTTCAAATAAATTTTTCAAATGTTTCTGTAAAATAATAATGAAAAAAGTACTTCAGAAGTAAATTTAGAACCTTAATGTCATAGACTTTCATTGAGATGTAATTTTCTAAACACTAATTTCTACTGAAAGTGGGTCTTTTAAAATATTCTACCTCTAAACATAGGTAAGTTTACTTGAAATTAATCTAGAGTTAGCCATTTAAAAACAACTTATGACTGATTTAATTCTTATTTGGTATATTTTAGTGTGGGAGGTGACTGAAAGATAGCTTTATGAAATTGTTGACACCTCTTAACAGTCAACATGTTTCCTGGATGTTAATTTATTTATTTAAATTTTTTTTAAAAAAAAACAGGTTCTTATTTAGAAGCATCAGGGGAAAATTACATAACATAGGAGTTTGCACCTAAAACATTTGGGATAACATTTGACTTCTACTAGTTTTTGTTATTTGCCTGAAGTTGGAAATAACAGATGTTAAGTTTTACTTTTCTACCTTCTATTTTGTGTTAAGAGTTTTCTCAGCTATGGCTTCAAGTACTTCTGCACCATAGAGGTATATTTTAAATATTTTAAATCAGATCAGATCATTTAACTTGGAGAAATAAAATATAAAATTCCAGCAGAGACACCACTTACAATTCACTAGCAATTCATGAAGGGGTGTTTTCTTTTTCATAATGAAGCCTTTTATCCTATAAAGCCACTTGTTACAGGGATGCCACGAAGTTGCAGGGTAGACTTTATGATCCTTTTGAAAGAAGTTATCTTTATAACTAGTGGTAGTGCTTTTCTTTGACCAGTTGTTATTTTTACTTCCAAATGGTTTTATTTTACTATGGATCTAATTTTGGTGGAAAAAATATATTTTTATTTCCATCTCCAACTTTCTTTTATGGAGTAAGCATATTAACACTGCATGTAGGTCTCTGTGCCTACATGCAAACATTCTAGTTTTCGCTGATTCAGTTTCAATCATGTTTCCAGAGAACCCCAAACTTCATGGTTACCATCTGTACTTCAGTGGAGAAATGCTCTGAATAGTTCTGTCTCTTGATCAGCTAGGTTCCTATTTTTCAGCTGCAGAAATTTACCTTCTGATTGATATCTTTAAAATCTTTTCTTTTCACCCTTCTTTCCCTTTATTGAATAAACCAGAAGTATTTAAAGAGATATTTAACCAGGGGGAAAAAAAAAAAAAACACAACAACAAAACCGTCTTGCTAAAACATAACCCGTCAGGATGCTTTATGGGCACAGAATTCCCCCAAATTCCACAAAACCAAATCACATTTCAGTATGTTAACTTTTATTTCTATTTAAATGCAAGAAAATATATGAAGAAAGAAAATTTTTATTCCATTAAAATCAGGAAATGGTTAATTTCCTTCTTTTCTTTTTTGTTTTGTTTGCGCTTTTTTCAAAAAGAAGCAAACTAAAAAAATTTTGAATTTGGGTTTTCAATAAAACAACATGGGCCTTAGCCATAGCCCTAACAGGTTGCTGTGGGTTTTTTTCAGTGATCCCTTTGAGAACCGTCAACTACCAAGCTTCCTATATTATGTCATTCCTGTTCTTTAAACTAGAAGTTCATCTGTGTGGGTCTCTGACATGATACAGTCTTTGTAAATACACAAAGGGTATGATCTACTACTTGGTTAATGTTTTTAATATCATGATGAGATGTGAAAAGCCATACCAGAAGCCAAACCCATTGATAACTGGTTAAATTGGTTACTATGGTTCTGGCTTCAAAATATAGAAATCCCTACAATGAAGAGACTTTTAAGGCCTTTTGTCTCAAAGTTCTTTGGTTTTGAAAAGTCAGGGGTTTAGGCAGAAAAATGCCACAACACCATTGTGTTCCTTTTTTTTTTTTTTTTTTTTTTTTTTTTTTTTTTACTGTGTAACATTAATTTGCATAGTTTGTAAAAAATGTGTAAAAAATAATTTTCTGGTAAATTGAATTCTGATTATCATTATCATTTAGTGTGTCTGCCTTTCACTGCATATTTCTTAACCATCAAATTAAGCCAGAATTATCTTGGACATTATAGCAGGTCCTGAGATTCCAGTGTCTGTTAGGCTGCTTGACTGAGTAATAAATGTTTAAGCTGTGCATACTGCCAAAATCTATTTTGGAGGCCAGATGATTACTGCTGCTCCTCAGATCCCTTTCCATTCCTTCTACACTATTCTCTCTTATGCACAGCTTGGAACGACAATGAGTATTGAATCCTCTTGTACCAAGAGGGGAAAGTTGGCTCTACAGTAAGGTTGGCCATGTCCTTCTGCTAAAAATAGCTAATGGTGGCATCTGCATTTTGCAATACAGACTGCAAAGCGGAACACTGAATATCAGTAGATCTTTATTACTGGCCATATTAAAAAAGAGGGCAATTTTAATGAAGACCTTGAGAGACTGATAGATTCCCGTGTGTGGAATTCTCCCTATGTGAAAACTGGTGCAAGCTTCTTTACATTATAATTTTGGCTTAGCTTTGCAAAATAGGTTGATATGGGGTGTATATGTTGTCCAAGCTTTATATTGGTCCTCAAGGAAGGGAAAATGTCATCTCAATCCTTTATTCAGCTACATCACCTAAAAGCCTCTGTTGATGTGAGGGATGGCAATTTTGTTCTCAAACCTGCTCTTCAGTAAGGAGAGTTTACTGTGGCTTTCTGTAAGTGTAAATTCACAGCACATGTAAGTCTTTTAGGATTCACAGGAATTTTTGTATAATTACTTCTTCAAAACTGTTTCCAGACAACTATAAGGGAGGGTGGGAAGAAATATTTGTTAAGTTTGCAAGCTCAGAATTAAAATAAATGTCTAGATGTGTTTAAATATGTCAAATAAGTAGATACAATGAGTTGACAACTAGGAAAAATGTGCTAAATTGCTTGAAGTAATTAATATCTAACAAGAAAATACCAATTTGTGTGACTCACTATATAGGAAAACACTAAAAGGTGTTCTGTCTAAAGGACCTTAAGACCTATTTTAAATGGAAGCATGAGAAGTTTGGGAATATTCATTGGTTACCCCGAGAGTCTGTCAATTCTTTTTTCCCCTCTCCTCAAACAAGTTTCCCTTCTTATTTCATACTCCGTTGTTATTTTCAATTCAGTATGTTGAGATGTGGGGTAAGAAAAGAGGAAGGAAAAGAGAAGGGAAGGAGAGATATGGCCTACCCCCTTCTTTTTTACTCTTTCTCTATTCTCACACAAGCTTTGAGCGGTAAAGATTACACCCTCTGTGACCCTATGCAGAGCTGTACAGGAGCTAACGTGACTGTGCAGGCAACTTCTCCACCCCTGCATCTCTATGACTTCCAGTGGTGTTGTCTGGGTTGAAAGTGCACATGCATAGCACAAATTTGTGCAAGTCCTTAAAGATGAGGACAAAATGTTTTAAACTCAGTAATATATTGTAAGCTGCATAAAATAACTAACATACATTGCGAAGAACAAGTGCCTTGATGCTTACATAGATAGCTTCTACACACACAAAAATAATATATTAGAATAAGAAGAGTTTCTGTTCATTCTTTACTTGACCCACACAAATTATGAGGAAGAAAAATAAAAATAGTATCTTCAGACTGTCAATTTTTTCACTCTGGAAATGTGCAATATCTCTCTGCTCATTAAGATTTTTAGAAATGTCTTGGTGGTTTGTCTTGGTTTTAATATCTAAATGGTTTAATATACTTATTATCAACAGAGTGCTGAAAGATTTCCTCCTGGAAAGAAATGCGGTTTTCAGCTTTGCAGTATAAAGAAAAGTTTGAAAATTATAAACCCCATTATTAGAGTATTTGTCCTCACATTTCAGAAGTCTTTTATTTCCAGCCTGTGATAGCACAACTGCAAATTTTGCTCCATTGATGGCAGCCTAGCCATGAGTTACGATTTTTTTATCCTCTACTGGCTAAAAATTATATCCCTGGGTTATTGGACTTCACAAGACTTACATGATGAATCCTTATAATCCTATACTCTAAAAATATTTCATTAATTGGATTCTTTCAGAACAAAATGAAATGAAGTTAAATTATAGATGTGCAGGGGAGAAAAATTAAGATTCAAAGTATTTTGTTCTGAAAAAGACTAACCATGGTAGATGATATATTAAAAAGAAAAATAATAAATTAATATGGGTACTGTTTGAAATATCCTTATTGATAAATTTAGCTGTGTTATTTACTAAGAAACTGCTTATAAAATCATCAGTGGATGAATGGATTGGAATATATGTTCTTTACTGTAATTTTAGCATCTGCATTACCATATTATCCAGCACTGGATCCCATCCATCTATGGGGCTGGATGGGATCCAGCCAAGGGTACTGAGGGAGCTGGCAGAAGAGCTCGCTAAGCCACTTTCAGTCCTTTATCAGCAGTCCTGGCTAACCAGGGAGGTTCCAGTTGACTGGAGGTTAGCAAATGTCACAGCCATCTGTTCAAGAAGGGCTGGAAGGAGGATCCGGGGAACTACAGGCCTGTCAGCCTGACCTCGGTGCTGGAGAAGGTTATGGAACAGATCATCCTGAGTGCCATCACGTGGCATGTACAGGACACCAGGTGAGCAGGCCCAGCCAGCATGGCTTTATGAAAGGCGGGTCCTGCCTGACCAACCTGATCTCCTCCTATGACCTGGTGACCTGCTTACTGGATGAGGGAAAGGCTGTGGATGTTGTCTACCTAGACTTTAGTAAAGCCTTTGGCATTATTTCCCACAGCATTCTCCTGGAGATACTGGCTGCTCATGGCTTGGATGGGCCTACCCTGTGCTGGGTAAGAAACTGGGTGGATGGCTGGGCCCAGAGAGTTGTGGTGAATGGGGTTAAATCCAGTTGGCAGCTGGTCACAAGCGGTGTTCCCCAGGGCTCAGTACTGGGCCCAGTTCTGTTTAATATCTTTATCAATGATCTGGACAAGGGGATCAAGTGTACCCTCAGTAAGTTTGAAGCTGACACCAAGCTATGCGGGAGTGTCGATCTGCTGGAGGGTAGGACGGCCCTGCAGAGGGACCTGGACAGGCTGGACCGATGGGCCGAGGCCAACTGTATGAGGTTCAACAAGTTCAACAAGGCCAAGTGCTGGGTCCTGCACTTGGGTCACAACAACCCCATGCAACGCTACAGGCTTGGGGAAGAGTGGCTGGAAAGCTGCCTGGCCGAAAAGGACCTGGGGGTGCTGGTTGACAGCCGGCTGAACGTGAGCCAGCAGTGTGCCCAGGTGGCCAAGAAGGGCAACAGCATCCTGGCTTGTATCAGGAATGGTGTGGCCAGCAGGAGCAGGGAGGTGATTGTGCCCCTGTACTTGGCGCTGGTGAGGCCGCACCTGGAATACTGTGTCCAGTTTTGGGCCCCTCAATACAAGAAGGACCTTGAGGTGCTGGAGCGTGTCCAGAGAAGGGCAACGAAGCTGGTGAAGGGTCTAGAGCACAAGTCTTATGAGGAGCGGCTGAGGGAACTGGGGTTGTTTAGCCTGGAGAAGAGGAGGCTGAGGGGAGACCTTATCGCTCTCTACAACTCCCTGAAAGGAGGTTGTAGTGAGGTGGGTGTTGGTCTCTTCTCCCACGTAGTTAGTGATAGGACAAGAGGAAATGGGCTTAAGCTGCACCAGGGGAGGTTTAGATTGGAAATTAGGAAAAATTTCTTCATGGAAAGGGTAGTCAAGCATTGGAACAGACTGCCCAGGGAAGTGGTTGAGTCCCCATCCCTGGAGCTATTTGAAAAACATGTAGATGTGGTGCTTAGGGGCATGGTTTAGTGGTGGACGTGGCAGTGTTAGGTTTACAGTTGGCCCTGATGATCTGAAAGGTCTTTTCCAACTAAATGATTCTATGTTTCTATGAATGTAGTTTTTATTATTTTTAAAGGAGTATCACCTTCACAAATTATATGCTCAGCTTTAGTTTTAAAGTAAGGAAGATAGTTAATGAAAGGGTACACCTGGAAACAATTCTGTGTAAGCATATGTGGATTTGAATGTCCCTAGAGAATTGCTTTTTGCGTATATGTCCAAAATTTATAGTCTTTAAGGGTTATAACAGCATACGGAATGTAACTTAAGGACATGGTTACTATTTCTTTATTTATCACTACCTGACTCACTGATTTCACTGGTCCACTTAATTACTTCTGCAATATGAGTACATTTCCAGTCATGACTATTAGGAAGGAATAATGTGTAATTTAATAATAAGGTGTTTCTCTGGCAATACATAAATCACAGATTTTTTCCCATTACTAGGGGGGGATATTTTATGAAGTTTGGACAGTGTGGTTTGAATGTAGGCTTTTCTATACGTGTGTATTTATCAATGTATATGTATATATATTTATGTATAAATATATTTAAATAGTACTACTGAACTCCTTTCAATCCATACTATTTTCAGGTGTCCATTTGAGAATAAATTACATTATCTTCTATGCATCATTTGGCAATCTTACATCAATTAGTTTGAAAATCCGGTTATATTACTACATTCTTACGGTCTTTCATAGTTGTACAAATATCTTAGTTGCTTCTCTGTGTCAAATGTTCTTTTACGCAAAATTAGATATGGTTATTTCTCTGTCTGACTCTAGCGCCTTTCAGATTACTGTTTCTATCAGTAATAACACATTGGTTTTATTGGTTTTCCATCTCACCTTCCCTGGGGTCTCTCCATCCTTTAGTCTATATTTGCCTACTTTCCCTCGTCTTTTGTATGATGCTCAGCCCTAGAAAATATTTAGCTCTCTCACAGTTGTACGAGCATCTGTTTGAAAATAGTGTCCACCACTGAGTGAAATTCAATTTTTACTTCTAGTGTGTCCTTTATAAACAAAAGTTCCCAAAATGCACCCTCACAAAACCTACCCATAAAATAACTATTTACCTTCATGGTCTTCTCACACCCTTTTTCCTTTCTTTTTGCTGATAGGGAAGATAAAAATTAATTCTCATTTACTACAGGGTAAGTGCATGCAGGCAGCCAGTTTCCATTGAGAAACTAATCTGTAGTTGTACAATCAGATTCTGGCTGCCTTTTCCTCTTCTCTGCTTGAGTCTGCATGTCCTCCATTTTTTAAATCTTGCATGTAGTTTATGAATATTTCTCTCATTCCATAGTGAGGATTCTGGATTCCTCAGGACTCTTTCTTCTTCAGGAGTCAACATGCCCCTCTGTTTTTTCCTCACAGTCTTGGTTTTTTAACTTTTAGGCATCTTATTCACAGCTCGTTCTTCTGATCCTCTGGTTCAGCAAACATCTGCATATCTTCAGTTGTCTGTCCTCTGTTTTGCTTTATCGCATTTAGGACTTCACTATTTTCTCTAAGTACATCTCTAGTAATTTTTCATATCCCCATTGAATAATATTTAATAAAGAAATAGCTCTTGTCATACTTCTGCTTAAGATAATGGACATCTTGCAGCCTTGGCATCCTGTAAACTTCAGTGTGTCCTTTCCCCCTGTAGTCTCCTCTCCCTTCTTGGCTTCTCTTTTGCATTTAACAGTTGGTTATTTTACAGGACATAAACCTTTGAAAATAAATAACAGTTTTAAAACAATATTCCTTTCTGTCCTTTTCTATACAAATATTCATCAGTTTTGTCTCCTAAGATAATTTTCAACGAAAAAGTGTACTGGAAAAAAACTGAACGTTATCCAGTGGATTTTTTACATGGATTTACACTGAATTCTGAGTTAGTTGAATGAAATTGAATAAGCTATGTATGTGTTAAAGCGCATTTGTGCTTGAAGTATCGGTTTCTTAGCAGGACTTCTAAGTTCAGACAGGACATTTCGTTAAGACCTTTACCTGCCCTTTCTATTGGAGCCAGCCCCTGTCTGGCAGACCTTCTTCAAGTAAATGCGCAATTTTTCAACCCGTACAAAAACAATTAACCTAAGCATCTGTTTTAAAATGAGACAAGGACTTTTCCATTAATCAACATGATAGTATTAGTTACCTATAATAAACAAGGTCATGCATCTCATTGCAAGTCAGCTTTCAGCTTACGAGTTGTTTATTTAAATGATTTTGTTTTATACAGTTAGACACACCACTCTTTAAAACACCGATCTGTATAACTGTTCATTCCGTAGCACTATTTCATGGTAAGTTATTTACATTTTTTAACCTTTTGGCCTGTTCCTATGAAAGGCTGCATGTCCTTGGTATCCATTTATTTCCAGTAGCATTTGAAAACACTCAGGCCCATTCAGGTCAGCACCTTAGTTTATGATGTGGAAAAAGAATGAATAGTTGCTGACCACAGGAAAAAGAGGGGGAGGTGTAAGGGGTGAAATCTAGACCTTGGCCTTCTCAGTTGGCAGCTGAAAATCAAAAGTGCACTTGGGTAGCTCAACATGATGGGTATAGCAAGTGACAGAGCATTCAGAGCTGAAGGAAAGAAGATAATGGAATCTTAAATTAGAAAATCTTCCAAAAAAGGCTGACAGAATGGCTCAAAACAAATGAAAAAAAAAAAAAAAAAGAGTCACATAGAGTTTGGCAAGGAGGAGGAAGAAATAAAGATTGGGAACAAAAAAAGACAAGTACATTTTTAGAGCCTTGCAATTTAAATGTTGATACTTTACCACATGAATGTGTTTTCAGAGATGCATGAATTTGTGCTGGTTAGCTACATGAAGGTCCAAAGAGATCGTAGTGTCAGTTGGTGTCTTCCATTTTGCATATACCCAGCAGGATAAAAACAGATTTTTGTAGCAACACTATGCCAATAACAGATATTTGCAAATTATTTATATTCCTGTAGTTCTTTGAGGAAGAACAGTACTGATATTCCTTGTTAGAAATGACCAAACAGGATTATATGAACCTCTTTCACAGATAAAACACTTTCTTGGGACAGTAAAAAATAAATGATGTAAGAAGGATGTAGCATAGGGGCTACTGAGCTGGGGGGTGCCAGAAGATGTTGATTTAGTATTTCCTAGTCATTTTTTTCTTCTGGGGATGAGAGGGGGCTTGGTTGTTTGGGCTGTTATTTTTCTTTATTTGAAATACAAATCTCAGGAATGAACATTTTATGATGTATCTGATTGAAGTTTCTGCACAGTCAGCCGGGGCATACCAAATATGTATTTTGTGCATTGCTTCAGTGTCATTTCATTGAATCAAAATAGGAGTGCTCAGTTCCTTGCACAAAATACTGAATATCAAATACTGTCAGTTTTGTTGCTAATTTGCCAGGGCTCCAAATAAGAACATGTCTACAATTGGCTCTGAGTTTTACTTTCTGTAGTTCAGAGGACCTAGGGTTTTGCCTTCTGCTTCTCTAAATTAAGGTGCTCCAAAATTACCACATTTGAATGAGACACATGTAATGTAGAAATGACTTAGTGATGAATCAGACCTAGGAGATACACTGCAGTGTTCCCTGTGACTCTGATATTTCTGATACTGTAAAACTGAAATACAATCTCTAAGAGGATTGTGTTGTATTGGTATTTCTCAGAAAAAGAGCCAATCACTTGTTCAGCTGTAAATAGTATAATATTCTAGCATCAGCAGTCTTGATACCAATGGTGTTTGACAGAATTTCTTTGTGAATAAGTTTTTTACATTTAATAATTATGCAGAGAAATACTGTCTGTGGTACTGCCTGTGACACTCTCTCACATCACTATGTGCTTTATATTTAAGAGAACTGGTATGCTGGTACATAGATCACCACCTGTGCCAGCAATGCTCGATTCTCTGCTAAAAGAAAAAGGGCAAGCAGGTAAAAAAGAATCAGCCGATCAGCAGTACTTGGGGGGCAAAATCATCTTTGTGATTTTTTCCTTCCTGGTAATTTATGTGATATCACAAGCACGAACCTTGCGTACGTGGCCCTGTTGAGTCTAACATGGTGACTGAATTGTGAAATAACATTATCAACACATTAGAAGGTTATGACATCTATCACTGGTAGTCATAAAGTACCACTAGATTTCTATACAAATTATTGAATATTTACTTTATTATCTAATAATTACAACTAATCTCATTATTTTAACAAGAATTTTCATTAAAATTTGGATGTATAGATTACCTATACATTTTAGAATAATACATTCACAGACACAAAGAAAGTAGATAAAAGAAGCAGCATAAAACTGCAGTCCTGCAAGGTCCTCCTGTGCATATCTTATTTTGTCACTATATCACAATAAATCTCTCAGATTTTTGCATACCTTGCGAGACTTTTAGCGTATCTTTACTGATTTTTCATCTTCCTAATGAAGTGACGTGCTTTCTCGCTGCCTTATCGAAATTTGGCTTGATCGAAATTTGCATTTTGACAGTATTTTGCTCAGCGGTAACTGCAGGTCAAGTGAATAGTTCACCTTAACATGTCCTCAACTTGGATATAACACTAAATCTGATTTTGTAAAGAAACCTAAAGAAGTAGGTACAGTGAGATTATTAATTAGCTCAAACTCCCTTTATCTTCCTTTTTTTAACTTCCCTTTATCTTGCTGAAGTCAGTGTACTGATTTTAGTTGGGCTAGGATTTCACCTGAAGCATCTAAATAACAAAAAAAAAAAAGCTAATATTTTCATACTAACATTTTATCTACTTTTCCTATGAATATTTGATATACTGAGAACTTTAAGATAGTCACATTTGTAGTTAAAGATATAATGGAAAAATAATTTAAAATTCTAAAATAGTGGTTAAAATAACACATTGCAGTTGAATTGTTGGATGCTTTGTGATAGTAAAATAATAGGGAAATCAAATTGTTTCCTGTTGACAACTTATAAATAAGAAGGAATTGTGTCCTGTAAATTCCATTAGTTCCAGCTTGAATGTAATAGCACAGACAGTGAATAAATGAGATTTCATTGAAGGATGCCTGTTCTATATTTCTAAGAGATCAGCTGAGAGATACAGACTGTCACTGTTAAATTATTTCTTTATTAACTTTAAATTTCATTTCCTGTAGTTCTCACCAGTATGAGAAATTTACATTACGTAACCAGGAAAATCTTTCAGCTTTGAAAATCTTAATACAATGTGAAAACCATGTTTTGACACACAGGCTAGATGGTTGTTGACTTGATTTTAATCATATTGTTCTTTTTCTGAAATGATAAATACTCTTTTGTTCACACCCAGAAGAAATGCTTGCCAACAAAATAGTGTTAGCCCACATACCTGAGCAAATGTGTTTGCCAGTGGACAAAAATATGGTAAACATCACTTTATTTTTATAATGTTTTCAATTTTAATGAACTGGAGCTCCTGTTTTTGCTGGGATCTGTCATGCTTTTTTTCTTTAGATAACTTCAAAAAAATTCTTGTAATTTTTAACTTAAGGTATTTAATGAAGTTGTGTATAAAAATACCTATTTGTATAAATATAAAATATATTTGTATAAATATAAAATATAAAAATACCTATATGTATAAATATTTGTGCTTATTTATAATTTCATCAACCACAATGCATTTTTTCCTTTTACCCACTCTCCATATGTACTTCAGAATTGGTGCTGATTGACATGTGTGAAGAATCTGCCAAGTCAGACTGCAGTACTCAACCATCTTATTGGTCCTGTTTCAAGAAGGGGGAAAAAAAGGAAAATGTTGTTTAAAAAACCCAATAGTCAGGATCTTAAATTCTGTTGTATGGTAATTGTTGCATAAACCTATGTGTAGGATATAAGTAGAAACAAGTGTGCATGTTGTTAGTCTATTCTCTGAGAGTAATAGGATTTTGGATGGTGTATAGTCTTTTTCTGTCTGGTAGGAAGATTAAAGTGTGCAGACTATACTTTCACAAAAAGCATTTTGATTCTATATAGAATAATTATTTGAAATTAATATTTTTATGTCAAAAGTGGGCTGTTTCATTTCAAGCATATTTTTCTGCAAAAGTTGTTATTGCTGAGACTTCTTGTATATGAAGACTAAGAATCAAGATTCAAGAATATAGAAGAGGAAGATGTTGCAAACCACAGTGTAGGTCACACAATTTGATTTCCCTTTATCCCAAAAATCATCCTTATCTCTTTAAAATATTAAGGAAACATCTGTGTGAAGAACATTACAACAGTGAACAGGTAGCAAGGTGTAAGCCCATGTAGACCAGTAGGGAAATTCTTCATGTGTCCAAAAGTCACAATGTACTGGACTTCCTTGGATAATCAGGGAAGAGTACCCCAGGAATAATACTCAAATGGGAGGTGGCAGTTACTTATTTCTGCACAGGACACAACTGAATTGGTGATGTTGTGAATGGGTTGCTTTCTCCCAGAGTCAGGAATTTACTGGGATGAGAGGCTGATATACCAGGGTTGCACCACTATTCAAAGGGACCTCAACAGGTTGGAGAAATGGACTGACAAGAACCTCATGAACTTAAAAAAAAGGGAAATGCAAAATTCTGCATCTGGGCAGGAATAACCCCAGGCACCAGTACATGCCAGAGGCCAGCTGGTCAGTAAGCAGCTTTGCTGAGAAGGATCTGGGCGTCCTCAGCACTAGTGAGGCCATACCTTAAGTACTGTGCCCAGTTCTGGGCTCCCTAATACAAGAAAGACATGGACATATTGGACTGAGTCTGGAGCAGAGCCATGAGGATTATTAAGGGTCTTTCAGATAAGAAGGGTCTGAGAGAGCTGGGGTAGTTCAGCCTAGAGATGAGAAGGCTCAAGGAGATCTTTTATGTATGTATAAATACCGGGTGGGAGGGATTGAAGAAGATGGAGCCAGACTCCTCTCAGTAGGACCCAGTGACAGGACAAGAGGCAATAGACATAAATTAAAACACATTAAAGTCTATCTCAACACAAGAAAAAAACTTCTTTACTGTGAGTGTCATCAAACACTGGCGCAGGTTGCCCAGAGAGGTTGCGGAGTCTCCATCCTTGGAGCTATTCAAAACCCAACTGGATATGATCCTAGACAAGCTGCCCTAGCTGACCCTCCTTGAGCAGCAGGTTGGACTAGATGATCTCAGAGGTCCCTTCCAATCTCAACTGTTCTGTGATGTTGTGAATTTGAACATCGCAGCAGCCCAAGGCCTGCTCAAGTACCATGCTCAAGTATGGAGAGGGAGAACGCTTAATCACTTCAACTGATAATAGCTACATGCAGCTTAAGGCCACAGGTTTAGCTACATATCATAGCTTTATTGTTCCATGACCAATGTTACCTAAACAAACAAAGAAACAAAAGCTTTATATATAACCATAACAGATCAGACAACAGCTTTCAGTATTCCTGTACTATAAAATAAATGTGAAGACTGGTTGCATTTAGTTAGGCATACAAAAGGAGGTGCCAATACATTCTATTCTGTTTACTGTACCTTGTAATTTCTCTGCATTCTTCAGAGTGTGGTACAAGTTATAAATGTTTGTATATAAATACTGTTCACGTCTCAGTAAAGTGTTTCTTACAGGCACTTTATGCGGGACAACTTCTTCTGTGAGACATTTTTTTACAATCTTCTTTGAATCCATTTCATATTAGTAGAAATTAGAACTTGATTATAAAAGGAGTTCCATACTGATATTTGACACAAGCTTAAATTCAAAGAGTTCAGAAACCTCTAACAGCTTACTTCAAACTTGATATCTTGAAAACGCTTTCCGGTGGAGCTCAGGCATATAGGTCTTCCTACCTTGTATCTCCATTGTGGAAACCTGAAACCTCAAATTCCATGGGTCTTGGGACTCATTCTCCCAACAGGGTATATATCCATGGAAAATTATCCATTAAAATTTTCTTGAATTCTAACTCACTTGAAAGAATAAGCAGTATTTTCTGTCTAATTAATTGTATCATACAACAATTAAAAGACTGACTCCAATTCTGTATTCCATTATTCATTTGCTTTAGCTTGTTCTCTGCATTCTGGTTTTGAAAAAGGGAAAAAATTGGAAAAATGAATGGTTGATCTTAGAAGTGGGAAAGTTTTTCAGGTTTACTGGAGTTATTTCTCTGAGGTTTTTTTTAAACTTAACCCTCCCTAGTAGTCCTTGAGAAATGTGAATCTCAGTTACATGTCTGCCCTCAACAAGCTGCATGCTGTTGACTAGTCACTGCCCATCTCTTGTTTATCTTTAAAATAATAGTGGTTGTGCCTTATCTTGTGAAAGCCATGAAATCAAAAAAAATATCTGACAATTAGGTACCATCTGTTCTTAGATTAAATATTTGTAATACAGGAATTAATTACTTGGTTAAGAATTTTGGGAATGCAGAAGGTGTCCGGATTGTCTTAAATTGGATATTGACTTATGTATGGATTACCAGGTTGCAAGGTTGACTGTGGTAAAAGTCTTAATCACCTGCAAAAAATCTCTTTGCACTGTTTTATTTTGGAGGATGAGCCTAGAAAAGTGTTTAGTCTTCTGGGCCGTATTTGCTGTACACGGATATCTGAGACCGTGCTGATCTAATAGAAAGTCACAGGATAATAGTCTCTTGCCACTAGCTTAAGTGCAAGTTGAAATGGAAACATTTATTTTCCAGATGAGGCATTGATTTAGTAACAGTTTTCTATTACTGCAAATTACTGATATAGAAGTTAGCATTTCCCCCTCTTTGGAACAGCCTGGTGCGTTCAGAATGAGTTACATGCTCCAGCAGCTTCACAGAGCTAAAAGCTGTTTGGCTCCAACAACAGGCTTGTTATCCAAAATATGAACCACACTTAGAGGAAACATAAAATCACAGTTTTTTATTGTTGAGGGGTGTACTTGTTTCCTTTATTTTTTCCTCTCCTCTTTTTTTTTTTCTATCTCTGTTTTTCTTTTCTTTTCTTTGACATATGCACACTCTCGAAATGCTAAGAAAACAGATCTGTTTCCTTATGATTTTCCAGTACACCTCATCCCATCTACAGTTATTACTGGTTGCTTTAACAAAAGTTTTGTTGTAAGTTACAACAAAATTCTGTTGCTTCATTTTACATAGTATGAAATTATTTTTCTTCATTTTATAATACTTATTTTAAGATATATTCTGCTGTTCTTTGCCTATGGAATGATCCTATTCTGTAGAAGCTGAGAAAGGGGGAGAGCAGTGTCAAGCTTGACGACTCTTCCTCAGAGACTGGTAATTTCCTGGAGTGTCTTGAATTCTTTGAAACAACCATACTGAAGTGTGGTAAAATACACAGTACCTAAATATATATAAATATATAGTAAGCGGATCTGAAAATCTAAGGAACATAAGAAAAATAATGTCATATATTGCTTGCATATAATATAATAATATAATATATATTGCTTGCATATAATCCAGCAAGTAACTTCTTTGGTTCGTGCAGTTTTTCTTTCTTTGAGAAATTCTTTGCACATTTTGTTCAGTATCAGAATATTGAAATTTAACATCACCATCAGGCAAATAGGAAGCCAAAAGATATGGTAACAGGACCATGATGATAACAGAAGTAGAGAGAAAATAAATCAGAGACAATAAAGGCATGGTGTGCATCATATAAACCTTAACTTCTCTGTGCTGGTAATCAGCCATTATCAGATTCAGCTCCAAGTTAGAGCAGATTTCTTAAATAAACTAAGAAAAAAGTTTTTAGGGTGGGTTTTTTTGTTGTGGGTTTTTTTTTTTTTTTAAATTCCTAAACCAGTGTAGTTTCTTCATGTAGAAGATAACATATTTTCATTAACTTGTTAATTTATCTGATCTTGAAAAACTGGAGACACCCTTTTATACCTACTGGAAGTACATATAGCCCTTTGGGCTAACTTAACACAGAGCTTTGAAAGGGCAAAAGTTCACTTAGTCTTTATAACAGCAACAGAGATATTTTCTGTGGTGCAAAATGTTTTATGAGAAATTGTCTAATGAAAGATGTGTCTCTTTCCTAAATATGTATCTCTATATATCTATATATCTTCTTTAGAAAGAATATTTTCTAAACAAAAATTTTCAGGGCATTTACCTTCTGTTCTAGATTTTGGAATTTTATTTTATGTCTACTCAGCTTAGAAACATTTCACTTTCAGAATTTTCTATTCTAATCATTCCCTAATACCATTTCTTGAATACATTTTCATAATGCATTTTGCTGAAACACCATGAACTTCTGTGGAAATACATAAATTAATGATAATCATAGAATTTAAATTCTATACAGAACACAAGTCAAACTTTTTGGTGCTCTTTTTAAAGAACTAGTTTACATAAATTTATTCATGTTCATAGAAAATGCAGTTGTATGCATTTTTATATGTTTATTTTATAGTTTTGTGTAGCATTTAAATAAATAAGACAAACATAAGACCTTTTTTTTTGTTACCTGTCTCAGTTTTTTATTTAAGAAAAAAGTAAGTCTTTTCTCTTTTTAAAGGGAGAAATATGGCTAACACTATTCAGAAACTTTGTGCACCCACAAAAGTAAGTGGGGAAATTACATCCTTCAGAATAAAAAGCACAAAATCAATCTCCCAGTCACTCAGCAATGCATCAGGAAGCATTCTTCAGATGCACTTCAGGGTATGGATTTGTCTTGACTTTGTAAATTAGTAATGGGATTTGAAGTATCAGAAGTCTGTTTGTTTTCATCATGTGGCATGTTCTGAAAGATTTCTCTCCTAGGGTGGTTTTTTTTGAGACCTGGCCTGACAGATAGTTATTTGACATGTTAGTGTCTCATAGAGCTTCCCAACAAATACAGGGGAAGAGCCAAAATCTGGTTTTAGCTAATTTATAAAACCCATGAAGAGATAAGATGAAGACAAAACTTTATTTTCATTTCTGCATTCACTACTTCTATGCTGTCACTTCTGAGTACCTGCAAATGCAGTCGTAGATTATATCTAGGAAGATGCATTTTTTTTTTTCATTTAGCTGCCAGAAAATATTCTTTAAATTTCATAAAAATAAATAGGGAAAAATAGGAAGATTCCTCACAGAAAAAGAAAAGGATCAAGTACTAGCTTCTCTTTTCACAGTATAAGGGTTCTCGACAAATGTCACGAACATTTTCCTTTGATGAATGAAAAAATGGACTAAAATCCTTGAAAGAGAAAAGAAAAAAAAACCCTCCTTGATTTGCATGAACATGTTTGTAAAGTTAATGATAAATGCATTAGTCAAATTATCTCAGAAGCCCTGATTAACTGTTAATTTAACTATCCATATCCCTTTCATGTCATCCATAAAAGAGTACTTTTATAATAGTCTCTTTCTAGTCGTTCTTTTGAAATATCATAGAGGACTCATTAAATATTGAAACAAAACTTGAACAATCTTTCTGAGGCAGTGTAGAGTTAGAAGTTTCCTCCAGCAATATTCATATTTTTTTAAAAGTTACACCCTGATCCAGGGCAGCTTTAAATCTGACATTATGCAGCAGTGATTTAAGACGACTATGACTTTACGTGTACCTTACCCTAGTATGGTAATACTCTATGTATACTCTTGTATGTCACTTAAGAAATATTGTTCGTCATGAAGAGAAGGTGCAGGTTTATGCTGACAGATCTTTCCCTAAATCTCTCAAATGAATACTACTGGTATTTTGGGGGTGGGTGGGAACACCACATCTAAAAATCTCTATGTTTATGTATTCGAGAGAAAATTCAGTTTTCCAGTGCCTAAGTGTTTCCTGCCTGATGATTACAGGGTACACGCTAATTCAGTTTCAGTCTATTATCAGTTACTGGTGGTTAGTATCATGTTTTTGAAAGAGCCAATTTATATGAAGTGCTCCTTAGAAACAGGGAGTTTCTCAAAAGAAAGGGAGAGATCGATTTTCAATTACACCATTTCAGCAGATTAAAAAAAACATAATTTTGATCAAAACATTTTGTATCATATTTCCGGTGCCAGAAACCAAATGAAAATTTAAATGTCATTGAGAGGATGATTGGTTTCAATGACTTCATTTTCAGGCCTCTGGAGATGATGCTTAGGGTGATTATGCCAAAAGCCCAACAACAACAAACAAAATCCAAAATCTGTTCATGTTACAACTAATATAAGGAGAAAGCTGTGCCACAATTGGGAAGAGCCCTAAAAAACTTGTGAAGTATAAAGTGTTATATATTGTCACAACAAACCTTTCAAAAATCAAGTGAAAAAATTTTAAAAAAAATCAGAACTCGGAAGACCATCTTAAAATTTGAAGGTGTATTAATCCCAGAAAAACCAACAAGTCCCCTTTCCCAACCCCAAAATCCTTAATTTCGTGGATTTAGTAGTAGTAACATTATTTTTATACCTTCTGAAGTTTAGGGTACTGGAATGGGTTTCAGGATATTTGGGATGATTACCTACTTGTTCAGTGTAGCTGCTTTGTTCAAGTTGAGCTGTTTGATTCCTGAGTTTCCAGTTTATCAGGCTATAATTACTGAAATGATCCTGTGCAGGGTGAGATCCAGTTAGTCGCGGTAGCCTGATGCTGCATCTCAGCTAATGAGGTCAGGCTCTGCCTGTTTCCCATGACACTTGCATTTTGGACTTTATGAATGCCTATGGCTATTGTGATGTATAATTGAACTTCTTTTTCCTTGTCAGAGTTTAACGCATCATGATTTTTTTCTTTCAGATAAAGTGTGTGCCACAACTGTGACAGCCTCATGCATTCATAACACTTTTTGTCAAGAATAAGATATCATTTAAAATGTAAATTATTCCTTTGGGTCATACATAGACTGTGTGGTCAGTATGCAATAATAATTTTAGAAATACGTTCTAGGGTTGTTTTTCTAACACATGAGGATTTATTGGCTTTTGTGTTGCAAAATGCTCTCTGCCATTGGCTTAGGAGGGAAGCAGGAAGGATTTGCATATTGCACTGTTGAAATTATAGTGTCAACACAGCTGGTAAACTGCACAGTGTGACAGCATCTGTTGCAGAAAAGCTTTAATAAATAGTCTAGTTACACTATAATTAACATATAGAGTTGAATGAAGTACATTTAACTTCGACTACAAATATTGCAAAGGAAAGAAAGTCCAGGATGTAAGCCGGTGCTGTGCAATAAGCAATTTCCCTTACCGTGATATATTTATGACTAGCACTCCTCTCCCCTCCTCCTATGCACCTTGCAAGACTAAAAAAGTGAAATTGCTTTAAACACCCTGTCTCTTTGGTTGTTTTTTGTATGATCCCTGTAGATGTATTCACCAGTTCTACTTCTGGTGCAAGCATCATTTTTGAACGTCAGTGGCTCGCATGTTAGCTGGCATGTCTCATGCAACGGCACTAATACTGAAGTACACATGGACCTTTCTGCTTCTGATTTTTTCCAACTGTTGGAAGGTGCATCTTCTAAGAGTATCTTCACAGTCAGATATAATCCTGTTTCTATTACCCATGTCCTTGAGGTTATCTGTTTCTTTCCACAGGTCTTTCAGACCATATTTTTCACTGACATGGCTTTCTGATTTTATGTCATTGATATAAACCACTAAAAATACTGAAGTGGTGCTTAAAATTCATCTTTTACAAGCTTCAGTGGTAACATCTTCTTGGGCCCATACTTACTTTACCAATGCAGCTTCCTGATCAGTCGTTATAGAGTCTACACTTTAACTAATGGTTGTTCTATGTACATAACGTTAACCGTTTTGCTGACATCCAAACATATTATTTGAATGTCATTCTTCCTCCACATCCCCCAGCCATCAAAGAAATAAATATTTAGAGTTAATATATTATTCTGGTAATCATATTTTGACTTATATCTTACTTTCTTTTCAACTTTATGGTTTTCCTCTTTCACTGTTTCTTATAAAAGCAAGCATTATAGGTCTCTCGATTACTTGCATCACTTCTTCCTCTTGTTTTTTCTTAAGTCTAAGTCCCATATTTGTGTAGGACTATGGTACTATTGATACAATTTTTTCCTGTAAATTCACAAATCCGCTCTTTCAGAATTTAGTGATAGAGATTATCCATTCCCTCGGTTTGTATGCAGTAAGTTTTTGCTTCTACTCAGTGTTGTAATTTCACTTTCTGCATCCTCATTTACAGTAGCTGAGAATCTGTATCCATGGATTCTGAAAAGCAAAAAAAAGAGAAATGAAGTTGCTTTTGGAAATAGGCTTACTAGGAGAAAGGAAAACTTCAGTTGTAATGTATTTGTCATCTTTTATTTTTACTTTGACTTAATAGCCTTTGACACAATGGTCATACCCAAATCTTTTCTTCCCTCTGTCAAGCAACTGCATTGTCTGTTCTCCCTTTTGGGAGGGCTACATCCATACTTGCAAAATAATGGTAACACCTTGCAAACACATTAGAAAGAAGGCAAGTTATGGTCAGAGTATCAAATGAATCTATTGAATACAACTGTCTGAATGCATGCTCTCCACTATAAAAATAAGGTAATTTACCTTTTGCAGACAGCACTAAGCACCATTGCTTTGGCCATAGGGAAAAACATACATAGAATGTTTAGAATTAAAATTAGAATTAGAATCGTTTAGGTTGGAAAAGACCTTTAATATCATCCAGTCCCATCATTAACCTACACTACCAAGTCCACACCAAACCAATCAAGGGTAGACTAGACTAAACCATGTCCCAAAGTGCCACATCTACCCATTTTTTGAACACTTCCAGGGATGGTGACTCCACCACCTCTCTGGGCAGCCTGTTCCAATGTTTGACTACCCTTTCCATGAAGAAATTTTTCCTAATTTCCAACCTAAACCTCCCCTGGCACAGCTTGAGCCATTTCCTCTCGTCCTATCGCTAACTACTTGGGAGAAGAGACCAACACCCACCTCACTACAACCTCCTTTCAGGGAGTTGTAGAGAGCGATAAGGTCTCCCCTCAGCCTCCTCTTCTCCAGGCTAAACAACCCCAGTTCCCTCAGCCGCTCCTCATAAGCCCTGTGCTCCAGACCCTTCACCAGCTTTGTTGCCCTTCTCTGGACACGCTCCAGCACCTCAAGGTCTTTCTTGTATTGAGGGGCCCAAAACTGGACACAGTATTCCAGGTGTGGCCACACCAGTGCCGAGTACAGGGGGACAATCACCTCCCTGCTCCTGCTGGCCACACCATTCCTGATCCAAGCCAGGATGCTGTTGGCCTTCTTGGCCACCTGGGCACACTGCTGGCTCATGTTCAGCCGGCTGTCGACCAACACCCCCAGGTCCTTTTCGGCCAGGCAGCTTTCCAGCCACTCTTCCCCAAGCCTGTAGCGCTGCATGGGGTTGTTGTGACCCAAGTGCAGGACGCGGCCCTTGGCCTTGTTAAACCTCATCCAGTTGGCCTGGGCCCATTGGTGCAGCCTGTCCAGGTCCCTCTGCAGGGCCATCCTATCCTCCAGCAGATCGACACTCCCACCCAATTTGGTGTCATCTGCAAACTTACTGAGGGCGCACTCAATCCCCTCTTACATTTCTTTGATAAAGATATTAAACAAGGCTGGCCCCAAAACAGAGCCCTGGGGAACACTGCTTGTGACCGACCGCCAACTGGACTTAACTCCATTCACCACTACTCTCTATATTGCAACTTACTTTCTGATAGCTTGTCTTTGCCAATGCATTAACTAAGCATTGTCTTAAAGTGTTAATTTATCCACAGAGGCAATTTATCAGCATACATTTTTCAAGCAGTACTTGTTTGGTACTCTGAGATATTCCTTCTTACCAAAGCTGCATTTATCTCATTTCCTTCTCTGTGTTCTTCCATGAAGTGTGGAGGTTTTAGCTGAAAAATTGTGCCAACTTTGACCCTACTTTTCTCACTAATTCTTTGGAAACTCTTCAGAGCTTTACTCACACATATACTTTTGTGCTTATTGTGGTCAGACATCACTAAACTGTGATGACACTGTTTTCTGAGCCATTATTTTTTTCTCTGTGGACAGGAAGATTCCTTTCTGAGGATTACCCAAACCTCCACTTCTTTGAATATTTTTTTGTCACCTGACATGTTTGCTTCTGATCTGCATGAAGGAGGTTCAAGCTGAATTATTTATTCCAGCATAAAAAACAATCAGTAACCTCTGTCTTGCTGTCATTGGGATCTTCTCTCACTTTGTATATTTTAGTTCCCAGGAGACAGAATAACTGTCTGATTTCTGGAATTTGACTTATAATAAGCCTATTTTCCTTAGTACTATTTTCTAAAGACTTTTAGTGGTGCTAGCATAATTTTCTGGTCTTTTGTCTCCCATCCTTTCAACTAAATATATATATTTTCCTGACATCTCTCTCTCAAATACGGAAAGAAATACTGTCTTAGACAGTCTCTGAGGAGTTATAGTATCATCTGTTCCTTTTAAATTAGCTGCTCATTTCTCTCCAGTTTCCATCATTTGCCACTGCTTGTTTTTCCTTTGTATCTTTGAGGGCAGAAGATTTATACTTTTGCTTTTTCCCTAGCTGGTCTTTCTCTGCCTTGTTTTTGCAGTTGCCTTCTACTGATTACCCGTGCATCACTCAGTTCCTTGATTTAGCTGCTCTGGTACAAGCAGTTTTATGGTCCAGTCTTGTTCTTCCTTCCTTCCATCACATCCTCCAATTCCTGCCCGATGTTAATTGCTGTTCTCACTGAAATTTCCAATCTTCTGGTTTTCTCAGCCAGGAGTTCTACCTTCTGCACACATATGTACATAGAGGTTACACATATGTAACTTCTGTCAGAAACAAATATCAGAAGAAAACCATTTGGTTTTGAGTTTTCAGTTGTTGAAATGCTTATGATTTCTGTTACACTCTCTTGTGCTCCCCACAGTGAATGTATGCAGTTGTTTCAACAGGTGATGCCTTGCTTTACTTTCTCTACAGTGATGTACACAGATTGTTTATGAAGAAAGAAAATTCCACTTACAGTAACTGGAAATGCAGTGGCTTAGAAGTAACAGCTATTTAACTTTATCAAAGAACAGAAATTACGTTTTATTCTTTAATGTATGTACTACAGTGATCACAGCCACATTATAATAAATAACATACTTTGTTCACTGCAAGTAAGCAGCAAATTGGGCCAAATAGCCTTTCGGTGCTGGCTTCAGTATAGAAATTAATGTTTTCAGGTTCCACTATAGATGGATCAGATGACCTATATGGAGTGCTTACTAATATGTCAAATGAGTGAAATGTACCTTGAAACAGGATAACAGTGCTCCATTTGGAATAAAAGCAACTGAATATTCTTACGGTACTCTATTTACCACCTTCAAAAAATACAAACAGAAAAGCATCATCTTCTTCAGATGCCATTAGGCCAGGTCTTGATCATATGAAAATGTTGTTGTCAAGTCCCATTTTTTTTTTCCCTCTTTGTTTCTTTTTTTTTACTTTTGATAAATTTCTGATTTTATTCTGAAAGAATGGTGATTGAAGTGGCTTCATTTTTATGTTCCCTTGGAAAAGTTCTGCTCCTGATATTTCTGTGCAGGTACAGGATTTAAAACCTGCATACTTGCACCTAGCCCTTATGTTATTGTATAATGTCAATTTAAGGTGCCACGTGTAGCCTGAGAGCTACAGAGAGGTGGACACTTCGGAGGATTGGGAGCACTTCTCCCAGCACATTGACAGCAATGTTAATGTTGCTGTGAAATGAAGAACATTTGCTTTAGCATGTCATTTCCAAGCATCTAAGTATGGAATAAAAATATTTGGAAATATATCTGTATATATGTCACCAACCATGATGACAGGATTGATGAAGAATTCTTTTAAAGTTAACCACACAGCTGCTGTGGCTTCACCATGAAAAAAATATTTTTCATGACTCTTAAGTCAGGGTAGCTCTCTCTGTGCCATTTTTTCTGGTAAATATGTTTCTAATGTAGCCCAGTAAGCCATTACTGAAATTGTTTCACTGTGAATAATTACTTTCTACGGTTTTTGAATACATTAGCTAGGGGAAATATTGATTACAATAATTGCTAAGATTAATTGTGGGATTAATTTTATTTGTATAGAAAACTTCTGGTTAAAGGAAGGCATTTTTGACCATCAGCAAGAAATGGTTGCCTTGCAAGACAGACTCTGAAATGTGTTCTGTTCTTGAAAATGAATTGTTCCCTAATGCTCTGCTCTTGCGAGATTTCGCATGAACTGAAAGAGCTGTCTGCTTGTTTCTTTAGTATTCCAATTTTCATAGAATTATAGAATCATTTAGGTTGGAAAAGACCTTTAAGATCATCCAGTCCAACCATTAACCTAACATTACTAAGTCCACACTAAACCAATCAAGGGTAGACTAAACTAAACCATGTCCCAAAGTGCCACATCTACCCGTTTTTTGAACACTTCCAGGGATGGTGACTCCACCACCTCTCTGGGCAGCCTGTTCCAATGCTTGACTACCCTTTCCGTAAAGACATTTTTCCTAATATCCAATCTAAACCTCCCCTGGTGCAGCTTAAGCCCATTTCCTCTTGTCCTATTGCTAACCACATGGGAGAAGAGACCAACACCCACCTCACTACAACCTCCTTTCAGGGAGTTGTAGAGAGTGATAAGGTCTCCCCTCAGCCTCCTCTTCTCCAGGCTAAACAACCCCAGTTCCCTCAGCCGCTCCTCATAAGCCCTGTGCTCCAGACCCTTCACCAGCTTTGTTGCCCTTCTCTGGACACGCTCCAGCACCTCAAGGTCTTTCTTGTATTGAGGGGCCCAAAACTGGACACAGTATTCCAGGTGTGGCCTCACCAGCGCCAAGTACAGGCATATCAGGTATCAGAGTCTTTCCTTTCTTTTCATTCATGTAACTAATTTTATATTTATGATCTGCTATTCTGACTATTACTTAAGAGATCTGAATATTTAGTCATAGCCTGGAGAAGATAGCACTTGCTCCATCTTTCTTACAGTCACTGTGTTGCTTGCAGATTGAAAGTTTTGAGCTCTTCGCACTTCTACTCAGGACACGTTTTTGTCTGTTTTAGCCTGAAGTGGATAGGAAATAATGTGTGCAGGCAACTAGATTGTTTTAAGGGTCAGTTCTGTGAGCTAATAGTAATCAGCATTTTCAGTCCACAAGGGGAAGTGTTTCACTGACTTTAATGAAAGTGAAGTAGTGTGGAGATGAAATCATGGACAAGAACTATCAGTTCTTTAGCTATTTTTAGAGAAATTATTCCTGACCATGGTGGGAAGTTTTGCTTTTCTAAAGATTTTCACAGGCTTCATATGTAAGTAAAAAAAGTCAATTGGCCTACTTATACTAAAAGACAGATGTGCAGCTTTGTGTGTGTGTGACAAGGTTACACAACTATGAAGTTTTAGTTTACTTTTACTCTCATCAAAATCAGTGGGATAATTTGAAGAGTGGACAATGTTTGGTGTAAGGATAGAAAGATATCATCCAAGAGTGGCGTGAATTTAGAACTGTAATAGACAAAGTCATCACTGGGCTTTAGGATTCTCCTTCTAAGCAGTTAACGATAACATTGAAATCAAGTCTTTAAAATGCTTTTGGCAGTAGAAATGCTATAATGTGGAGAAAGGCAACGGAGTATCAAAATGATGTCTTCAATATAAAAATGAACATGATACATATGAAAATGATAAGGAAGTGGAAAGCTGTTACTTTGAAAAGATCAATACAAAAAATTCAATAGAAGCTGACAAGAGAAGTGAAAGCTCTTTGCTTGAATAAGATTAATATAAAATAGGGAGGAATAGAATCTGACAAGTAAGTGAAAGATCACCACTTGCATGTGATCAATATAAAAACAAATGCAATGCAAAGTGGCAAAAAAAATAGAGTGGTCTTGCAAGAATAAGATTAATATGAAAATATGTACAATAGGAAAATACAGATCATTGCATCAGAATATAAAGAATAATGTTATTCTAGTGTATTTGCTTCTTTTATTATTATGCTTTTAATTTTTTTAAGATACTCATTGAGATATGCTGTTATTTGGTCAACCCATGGCAAAGATGTTTAGTTATTTTTTGTTTTCCTTTCTTTAATAGCTTTTGCAAATTGTTGCAGATCACAGGAAGGTGCTAGGGAAGTGAAGGAAGTATTTTGGTACAGACTTTTAAAGAATAGTGTCTGCATCTTTGGAAGGGGTAGACCCAAATTCATATCCTCTACATTGTCTCTTTTCAGTGGCTTGTACTTTCTTTTTTGTGTGATTACTGCAGAAAATCCCAGCTGCTGGGTTCAAGAAGTTCTGGGCTAAACTCAAAGTCTGGTCTCTGTGTCTGTGGGTGGTAGATTCTATTTTCCATTTGCAGCAGTTTTTCTGCAATAATTTTTCCCCCCTTACTCTTTTTTGCATGGAGTGGTATATATATGGCTTTCTGAGAGCTTATTTTCTTCCTCTTCTTCCTCCTGAGAAACAACAGATACAACAGGCCTACAGAATCAGAGATGGAGATAAATGTCTTTGCTCTCCCTACCACTAATAAAGTCCAACAAAGGCTGAATTACAAGTTGATGGGCACTAATAAAAAACCACAACATACCATCAAATGTGCATATGTTCAGTGCCTGCTCTCCTTGATCTGCCTAAATGTTTAGTACACAGTCCTAATCTACGAGCTCTGGCAGAGCCCTCACAACAATGAGGTCTTCCGTGCATGTGTGTAATGATGGCATTGCAGAATCACAGTCTGGATGATGCTGGAAGGGGACCTGTGGAGACCATCTGGTTCAACCCCCTTCTCAAAGCAGTCAACTAGAGCAAGTTGCTCAGAGCCTTGTCCAGATGGGTTCTGAGTATCTCCAAGAATGGAGGCACAGCTTTATACTTAAAAATCTCTCCTAGACAGTTCTTTCAGTTGCTTCGTTTATAAATAATTCAGTCCCTTGTCTTGCAAGAATACACTGTTTGCGAGGACTGAAGAGAGAGTAAGAAACACACGAGAAAGCCTTCTAGGCCTTGTGTTTCAGTGGAGTTGGAGAAAATGAAGATGTTCCACATTACTAGAGTCACAAGACAATATTGACTAAAAGGAAAATTAATCTTGTTTCCCCCACACACCCCGTGAGGTTTTTGTAAGAATGCTCTACAAATTTCCTATTAGCAGATACAGCACGACTGTGTGTGTGTGGAGAGGTGGTGTTGTTTGGGGTTTTTGGAGCAATAGCTGTTAATGACACAGCTTTTTTTCAGGAGATATGTATCAGTTTTGATACATAATTTATTTACTACTGATGTTTCAAGCTTACTTCTCTGAAGGTTGGTTTGACTTCTTAACACTAGTATTGACTACTGAAAAATACTTCAAATATCATCAATATGTGCAGATGGGACAGGAAAGGGGAAAATGGAAAGGGAAAAAAAGGGTAATGCAGTAAGCGCTGTTGAACTTTCAATGAGGGGCTGATTGTCACTGTGCTCAATTCATCTTTTATCTCTTAAGATTAGAATTGTAATAGCACTGAGATTTCTTTGCTACTTGCTCAGATAAGTTGTTTGATTTATGATCTTTCATGAACAATCCATTAGCATTTTTCATGTGTTCTGGTAGTTAAACTTTCCAAAGACAGAAATATTACTTGAGTGTTTAATTTCAGTGCTTGAGGTCATCTCAAAGTCACTGAACTGAATGATGAGGCAGATGACCATTGTCATTACATAGTGGTCTAAAGAAGAGCAAGCCAGAGTTCCTGCATTAGAACTTTGTTCTGTTTTGCTTTCAGATATACTCTGCAAACCTAAAATATAATAATGAAAAGTATGACAATGTAATATGTGCTGATATAGTGGCTGACAGTGTTGATATTCTATTTTGCTATTCACATTGGAGGGAAAAAACCTCTCAATTACCATACAGATATGCACTAATATTCGTGAGACTACTGTCATCAGTAAATCTGTATGCTTATGCTGCTAATGCATCTGCTGATTCAGTTTTTACTTGGGGATCCCACTGAAGAGTGCATTATTTGCAATATTTGGGGTAATGTAATGCTAAATAAATCAGTGAATAGAGTCACTGGATGAAATGGTGAATTATGTCCTGCTTCCAGACCCAGGGAATTCTAAAAAATGTAGTATTAAGCCCTGCTATTTTTTTGCTTTTCTTCAGAGAAAACTTTTGTTGCTGTTTTATTTTAATTTATTTTTTTTTAACCTGACAGCATCTCGGTGGGTACAAACACTGACAGCTCTAGGCAGATGAAGCAAGATCATGAGCAAAATATAAATTGCTGGAGTGGCTAGTGGAAGCCTAGAGTAGGGCTGAAGTAATATACAACCTGAGGGAAAATTAAATAACTTCATCTCAGCTTCTTCATACTTTACTGTGAGAACTGTATTTTTTTGTCTTAACCATAAATTGAACTGATTAGTCACTGCTTTTACATGTATATGTTATATGTGTGTGTATATATGCATATATATACATATATAACTGTATATTTACATAATTATGTATATAATCTATATAATTATTGTGAGGAAACGGGGTGGTTTGTATTTGTTCAAATGGGTTTTTTTGCCTGCTCTGTGAATCCTAGGTTGATACTGGAACACAGATCGGTTTTCTTTTGCAGATCCACATTTTTTTTCTGGGTATATCTTAAAATTCAAGCATTTTTTTAAATTACTGAAATATATTTTACACACATAAGATGTCATGATTATTTTAAACTCCAAATCCACACATTCTAGAACTAAACTATAAATCTGTTCTTTCTAAGATGAATCTTTGTCTTGAGCCGTTAAAGCTTCCCAGGCTCATTGGAGTGCAGGACTACCTCTGAGAGTTCAATCCTGAAAAAAAAATCAGTCACTTTTATGCAGACTATCAGTAATACATGTTTTGTTTATGTATAACAGTTGCATCTTTACTTTTCGCCTAATTTTTAGCTTAGGAATATGGTGCTGATGTTAGTGATGTGGGTGCTACTTGTGTTTTAATCCTTAACATCACTTGATATAGGTGGAAATGACAGAAAAATAGGGAGCCTATTGATAGCTTTATGTTACGGAAGTGAGCTGGAACAAGAATAAAATGCAGAAAACACAGAAGAAAGAGGATATTCAGTTTTTCTGAACATAGATTAAATAATAAAAATGAGTTTATATTATTTATTTTTGTATAAAGTCTTCTTGTCTGTATGTAAACTAATAAGTTGTTCAGGAATGGTGCTTTGTATTATGCAAGAGCTAAAGGCATTATAGAGTGATCCAACCAATGTATCGTCCTGACAGTCTGCTGCAAGCTTGAATATATATCTCTAAATGGATAACTGCTGATTGTCCTTTTTTCCTAAGCAGTAGATCCATATGGAATAGTGAAATTTGAATGCCATTTTGGGGTGTTTTTTTGTTGTTGTTGTTGCTTTTGTTAATCTGAATCTACCTTTAACTTCTTTTTAATCCAGAAGACATTGAATATTTAAAAAGTATTTAACTACAAATGATGTATAACTGCCTTTTTTATAAATTTTCTATGTGTTTGTTGATGGTTGATGATGGAAAAATGGTGTAAAATATATAATTTGTCAAAGATCTCTCTTTGTGCATCTCTGCAAGTAGCTTTGTTGCAGTTGGTCATATGGAGCTAATGTTTTGTTTCTTGTTTCCCTTCGGAATAATCACTACTAATTTTTGAGATAATTTAATGAAATACTTTCTTCCAGTCTCACAAGCATTATTCTTGACTTACTGTCTTGAAATGTCTCATTCAATGCTTCTGATTATTGATCTCCCTCAAGGTGTTTTTGGTTTTCATTTTTTGGTATCTAAATACATGTCTGCACAGAACACAGGTTTTTAGTTAATTTGTCATAAATGTCTCTCCATTTCTGCAGCAGGTCAGTTCTTGCACTTCTCCTTTACTTCTTCCATTTCTAGACAATAAAATTTCCTTCCACTTCCAAATTACTCCTTAATTTGATCAGACTCCTCTGTCACAGATAACAGGGAGTGGGAGGTCAGAGGCACAGGGACATTAAGCAGTTGTTTTTATTTTGCAGAAACCAGGAGGACAATAGGTAATTGAAGAGTGCGGAAGAGCTCTGCAAAAGCCTCTGTTCTTGTTCTGCTGCTGCTATGCATCTTCCCTCAATCCCCTGCTTGTGTTTGTCTTAATACATCAGGTCTTAATTCTCATTTTAAAATTTTCAAGACATGAAAGATTCCTGCTTATGTGATTAGCAAAATGAATTCATAATCCATTAATAAATAACCAATTAATCATGACAAATTACACAGCTACAGCATTTCTCTTTTCCATTCCTTTGCCTTAGGGGTTATAGTCTTCTGAACTGATGATGGATAGCTTGTCTGCTTTTTTGGTTTGTTGTATGCTGTCATAAAGTGCAAATCGGATGCCTTTGACAGTATTTTATGCTGTGCTGTGGCATACACTGCCAAGAAGGGGGGCAGGGGAGAGATACCCGATGATTACTTACTAGGTCATACAACTGAAATCTCATTTTGTAAGAAAAAAATTCTTTGTAAGAAAAAATTCTGCAATGTGTCTCTAAATGTTTTCCTGAAGTAAGTTTGTAGGAGTCTGTCATCTATAACATTTCTACCTTGCCATTTTTTTTTTCTATCTTGTAGACAACTGAAGGAATAACATATTTTTTTCTGATTTCTGCAAAAATAGATATGTCTTACTTAAAACAAGAAGAATTGTTTGAAACTTAGTATTTTTTATTTCTTGACTCTAAAAAAAATCTTTTTAAAATTCTGCCAGTCATTGGAAGCCTGAAGTTCTAAAATAAAAGAAATACTGCATATATTGACATGAAAAAGTGATTCTTGTTTGACAGCTCTGCAAGCATCCGTCGATGTTCCAATTGTTAGATTGATGCTTTGAGAAAAAATCATGAAGTAATTTGTTTACATATGACTCTTCTGACATAAGTTTACAACTGCAAAATGCTAGCCAGATGTTGGCTCATAAACAATAAACAATACAGAAACTACGTACATATAAAGCTGCTTTTGTGCCAAAGTGCCAGATTATGTCAAGAAATCACTCAAAAGACCTTCAAAACATTAAAGACTTAAAGTTTTTTTACTGACATCTGGCAATGACATTAAGAATAAATAAATTGTTCCTGTTCTATAGCTAAAGAAGATGCTTAGTAAGATTATGATATGCCAAAGATTATCCTGAAAGTCAGTATCGGAATCAAAGTTTAAAGCATGTACATCTAATTGACTTGGCACCAATACCTTCAATGTTGTTCCATCAGTTTACGTAAGCCAGGGTCCCAGCTCTGGTTTCTTTACTACTGGTGATGTCTCCTTTTCTGAACCATTGTTATACACATAAAGCATTTAGAAGAACAGACTAAAGTAAAACACAACTCTTGTATAGTGTTGTTGGATCCTTTAAGTGCCAAAATTTCTTAACTTTGCTTTTGGGTTGCATGTTGTAATGTTGAAACAAATATTTATAAAATCATGGTCAGATTTTCAGCTAGTATATGCTGCAATACCATTATCAGTGGCTTTAGTGAAAATTTGTCCACTTGCAACGTGTGGGAATCTGGCCATTAGTCTACAGAATATTTGTACCAAGAAAGCAATTGCTTTTTAGATGAGAAACTGTGTTGTTACATACATACTGTTTGTTGGTATGTATATAAAAATATGTATTTTGTTTGTTTTTATCATGCTCAGGCCCATCTCGTTAGCTGAAATTGAGTGTCCACGCCTTTCAGTTATAGTAAATAATATAGCTATAGTTGAATCCAAACACATTTGCTGCTAAAGTTGACTAGGATGATGAAAATTACAAGGTGACATTGTACTCGAGACAGAATGACACTCTTGTGTATGGAGCTAAGTATTGCTTGTTAACTGTGAACTTTATCACTGAAAGGCAAGTTGTTCTCACTCTCAGCTATCTAATTTATTTGACTCTTCATTATTGTTTCATGAGAGCTGGATGTGTCTACGTTAGTATTTTAGTTCAGATCAGAAATGCCCTTTGGAAAAAAACCACTGTTTGGCCTAAGTTACTGCACTTGACATTGCTGTGCCATCTCAGTGTGCCAGCTGGATTCCCTTCTGATGCAGCTAAACCAGAAGGTACACTCTCACAGTGCACCTGGCCCGCATCAACTGTTAATGGGCATTCAGGCTACAGTGCAGATTAGATGTAGCAGAAAATAAGACCTCCAAATCCTGTATAATATGAATGTCACATCCCCAGAACCAACTGTTTCAATCTGCAGACCTGCTTCCATTGCACTGCACTGCTGGCTGATACAGGTGATACATACTGAAACCAGTATGCTGTTAGAAAAGCAAAGTAATGAGCTTCTTACTTAGGATAAGTCTTCTGTTGTTTCATACAGTCATTTTTTTTTTTAAAGTGATATAAAAAAAACCCAAAATACTAGGTCTTTCCTTTTTCTTTTTTTGAAACAATTGCTGAAATGGGTTGTTAGCATATTCGGACCCTCATTTCCCTGGAGTACATCCTGAATTGGTACAGATTGTCAGAGAATGATGGGATTTAGCTGATGCTAAGCTCCTGGCATTCAGTTTTGCTTCCTTTGTTTATCAAATATGAAAGTTAAATATGTGTAGAAATGCCTGTAAGACTGGGGCTGAACTTTGTTGTATTTCACTAGCTGATATGACTCCTTCTTAAAACCTTATCTTAAATCCAGATTAATATTTTTATATCCTCCTCCTTATCCTAGGAAATATGGCACTCTGTAACCTCACTTCCTGACTTCAGTTGAAAGTAGCTGTTTAAAATACTGTATGACTTCAGAGGTCTTTATAATTAGTCCCCAGGTGCCTCTGCACAATAGGTATGAGGCTCTACATGTGGAGGACTAGTCAGTGGAGGATGTGGGTGTTGATGCATCTACACCAGAGGAGTTGCCAAGACCAAAAAGACCTACCCGCCATATTACTACCACCTCCACAAGGAAGAAAAGAAGGGTCATAGTTGTAGGAGAATCCCTTCTGAGGGGAACAGAGGGTCCAATATGCTGGGTGGACCCTCCTCATAGGGAAGTCTGCTGCCTGCCAGGAGCCCAGGTCAGAGATATCACCAGGAGACTCCCCAGCCTGGTACGACTCTTGGACTACTACGCATTACTGCTCTTCCATGTGGGTGGTGGCAAAGTTGCAGTGCGTAGCCCAGCGGTGATTAAAAGAGACTTCAGGGCCTTGGGATGGTTAGTGAGGGAATCTGGGGCACTGGTTATCTTTTCCTCCCTCCTTCCATTTGTGGGCAGTGACATTGGAAGGAACAGACAGACCCAATCTATTAATATATGGCTCCGTGGCTGGTGCCACCATCACAGCTTTGGGTTTTTTGACAATGGGACGGCCTACATGGCACCAGGCTTGCTGGCGTCAAATGAGAGTCACCTTTCTCAAAAGGGAAAGAGGGTTTTTGCTCAGGAGCTTCCTGGGCTCATTGACAGGGATTCAAACTAGATGTGAAGGGGGAGGGGGAACATACCAGGCTTGCCTGTGACAAGCTGTGGGATGATACATAGTGGTTAGGGGGATGGGGTGCTACTATGAGCCCTCAGCCTGTTGCCAAGAGGCATGCTGGGGACACTGCAGCACAGTTGAAGTCTTGTGGAGATGAGCTGGGGGCTCCTGAGGTAGTAGGAGCTAACAAGGAAACCTTCGTGAAACACCCCAAGGGAAACAAGGGATGTTCCACTAAGAAGGCGACATGGCCAACAGCCCAGATGAAATGCCTCTACGTGAATGCACACAGCATGGGGAACAAACAGGAGGAGCTGGAAGCTACTGTGCTACTAGAAAGCTATGACCTGATTGCCATAACTGAAACTTGGTGGGACGAATCCCATGACTGGAAAGTGGCTATCAACAGCTACAGGCTGTTCAGAAGAGACAGGTGAGGAAGGAGGGGCAGAGGTGTTGTGCTCTACGTAAAGAAATCAATACAGTGTGAAGAGCTGTCCCTGAAGAATAGCCACGAGCAGGTCGAAAGCTTATGGGTAAGAATCAGAGACAGAGGCAACAAAGGGAACCTTGTGGTTGGTGTCTACTACAGGCCACCTGATCAAGGGGAGCCTGCTGACGAAGCCTTCTTCCTCCAGCTCCAGGAGGCTTGTCGTTGCCAAGCCACTCTCCATGATATTTGAAAAGTCATAGCAGTCAGGTGAAGTCCCTGCTGACTGGAAGAAGGGGAATGTTGAGCCCATTTTTAAAAAGGGAAGAAAGGAGGACCCTGGGAACTATAGACCTGTCAGCCTCACCTCTGTGCCTGGGAAGATCATGGAACAGATCCTCCTAGAAGCTATGCTCAAGCACATGGAGGACAGGGAGGTGATTCGAGACAGCCAGCATGGCTTCACCAAGGGCAAGTCCTGCCTGACCAACCTAGTGGCTTTCTAGGAAGGAGTGACTGCATCAGTGGACAAGGGAAAAGCAATGGATGTCATCTACTTGGATTTCTGTAATGTGTTCGACACAGTGCCCCACAACATCCTTCTCTCCAAGTTGGGGAGATACAGATTTGGTGGGTGGACTGTTCGATGGATAAGGAATTGGCTGGATGGTCACATCCAGAGGGTCGTGGTCAATGGCTCGATGTCCACATGGAGACCGGTGACAAGTGGAGTCCCTCAGGGGTCTGTACTGGGACCAGTGCTGTTTAACATCTTCATCAATGACATTGAGAGTGGGATTGAGTGAACCCTCAGCAAGTTTGCAGATGACACTAAGCTGAGTGGTGCGGTTGACACGCCAGAATGACGAGATGTCATCCAGAGGGACCTGGACAAGCTGGAGACGTGGGCCTGTGTGAACCTCATGAGGTTCAACAAGGCCAAGTGCAAGGTCCTGCACCTGGCTCGGGGCAACCCCCGATATCAGTACAGGCTGGGGGATGAAGGGATTGAGAGCAGCCCTGCGGAGAAGGACTTGGGGGTACTGATGGATGAAAAGCTGGACATGAGCCAGCAATGTGCGCTTGCAGCCCATAAAGCCAACCATATCCTGGGCTGCATCAAAAGCAGCGTGGCCAGCAGGTCGAGGGAGGTGATTCTGCCCCTCTGCTCTGCTCTGGTGAGACCTCACCTGGAGCACTGCGTCCAGCTCTGGGGCCCTCAGCACAAGAAAGACATGGACCTGTTGGAGCATGTCCAGAGGAGGGCCACCAAAATGATCCGAGGGCTGGAGCACCTCTCCTATGAGGCCAGGCTGAGAGTTAGGGTTGTTCAGCCTGCAGAAGAGAAGGCTGCGGGGAGACCTTATTGCGACCTTCCAGTACTTAAAGGGGGCCTACAGGAAAGATAGGGAGAATCTTTTTAGCAAGGCCTGTTGTGACAGGACAAAAAGTAATAGTTTTAAACTAAAGGAGGATAGATTTAGACTGGATATAAGGAAGAAATGTTTTCCAGTGAGGGTGGTGAAGCACTGGCACAGGTTGCCCAGAGAGGCAGTGGAGGCCCCATCCCTGGCAACATTCCAGGTCAGGTTGGACGGGGCTCTGAGCAACCTGATGTGGTTAAAGCTGTCCCTGCTCACTGCAGGGGGGTTGGGCTGGGTGACCTCTAAAGGTCCCTTCCAACCCAAAGCATTCAACGATTCTATGATTCTGTGATTAACCATTTTGGTTCCAGATGCATTTTTTCGCTCCACAGCAGTTGTTCCATCCGTGTCTGTGTTAATACTTTGTTCTCTTCCTATTATTTGGAATGATCTGTATAGAAGCACTTAGAAACCTCAAACTCAGCACCTTATCTGATTTTAAATGTCCTGTTTATGCAGTACTTAATAATTTCAGGAAGGATTATGGCCCTTATGAGAAGCTAAAGTAGCTAAAATTCAGTGCAGTTTCAACCATTAGGATAAGTATATATAAGGTTATAAGATTTCTTCTTAAACCATAGGGTAGGTATATTTAAGGCAATAAGATTTCTTTGTTCATCCCCTTCCAGTTGTTTTCTGCAATTTTACTGCCTCTTCTTGTGTTTTATATAAACACAAAGTAAATTAAAAACAAGCAGACCTTCAGCAAGCACCTGATTATAAAAATCTGTTTCTGTTTGGACATTTTAGAATACTCAAAGAGCTGCTGTACTGACTGAATAAAGCAATGAATATAGAAAGTTCAGATGAATCCTAAGAGAGTACTCATGGCATGGAAGGAGATAAAAAAAATGCAAAGAAGCTTAATTTTATTGCGTTCCCAAAGATCCATTTGAATCTTTTATTATCCCAAAGGCATTTTGAGTCTTACAAAGTGATTTGTAAGGTTTTGGGGTTTTTTTTTCCATTTGCTTAAAAAAATCTAAAGTAGTAAGTCCTGGCTCCTAATTCTGTGATCTGCTATTGCATTAGACTGACAAAATATTTCATACAGAAAGACTGGCTGAACCCTTCAGGGTTACTGTGTTGTGAAGATGAAGGATGAAATCTGTTCCCTGTGTAGTGAAGGAGTTTTATCATTAACTTCAGGGAGGCCAGGGTTCACCCCAAGTGGAATTCAGCTTGGTATCTCGCAAGCACAGGAGTGGGAGTCTGTGTTTTGTTCCTCATGATTTAATGCTATAGATTAAATGATTAAATAAAAATAGTTTGTTTTGTTTTGGTTTTTTTTCTTCTTGTAAAGATACAGGCAAAGTCTTTGTTTATAGCAAGAAGCAGCAATGTCTTCAGAGAGAGGAGAACCTCTGTTTGTACAGGCAGCAAGCTTAGAACTTTCACTTCTCTAGTACCCTATAGCCCCTTCATCTTTAAGAGAGAATTTTTTTCATGTTCCCTCTATATAACCTGGAAAACAACACCAAACCAAGCTTAATTAACAGTTGAGGTGCAATACCTATGATGATGCCAGGCTATAGAATGACAATTTCTATTTTATTTTTATGTTCTGCTTCTGAGACGGCATAACGCAGTTGCATGTGGGACGGATGTTTCATCTGTTGGAGAGAGGGGACTTCTTCCTTGGGTAGCTGAATTTTAGAAAATATTTGTCCTCTTCCTCTTTAATGCAATCTTTGGCCAAAACCAACAACAAAAACAACAACAAAAAAAGGTTGTATAAATTTCACTATTTTTAGTCTGCAAGATTCATCCATGAGATGGTTAGAATACTGACAAGGAGCGGGAGCTGTCAAATCTCTACCAGCTCAGATGATGAAACAGACCTTGTCTCATCACCATTTTTCTCACGTTTCCTGCTTGTGCACTGTATTCCCCTCACACTCGGTGCCTCTTGGATTTCTGTTGCCAGAGATACATTTAGATAGATTAAACCAGCCTGCTATTCATTAATATTTTATTTATATGGGGATTAGATTAGAATCCACTAACAAAATCCACTGTATTATTTTAATGTTTATCAAAATGCCCTAAACATCAGAAAAAAAAAATTGCCTATGATATATATGTATGTTCTCCATATATGATCCATATACTGTATAGACAATAATTTTATGGTAGTTATTAATAATATAGATTTAAAATATAGATTTTATTACATATATAGAACATACATATGTATGTACTATATAGATATATATTAATGTAGTAAAAAATTATCCAGTTTTGCAGTTTATTTGCAAACATTTAATAACCATTACTTAAAAATTAATAAGAAAAGTGTTTTTACTTCCAATTCTTTCGCTGCACTAACTCTATAAAACTGCATTGTTTGTGGTTACTAAATTTCAGCTTCTAAAAGGGCCTTTTCTTTATTTGTAACAAAGGGCGATACGTCAGAATGGGACAGCAAACAGCTTTTTGTTTGACAAATCCAATTCTTAATCTAGCTAGTCCATGTTATTGCTTTAATAAAGGATTAAGTTTCCTCTTAAAAGACCTAGGCTCCTTGCTCATGCCTCCTGTTGGAAGGCCATTCTAAGATCTTCTCCTCTAAAAGAGACCTCTTAATTACCTGATCTAATTTATTCTTAAGTAGTTTATATCCATTTGTTATTGTGCCAGCGCCATCCTTACGCCTAACCTAAAAAATTGCAGAAAATTTGAGGTAGGAGAGAGAACATTTTTGCATGAGTTGGCCCGTTTCTACTTCTTTTCCTTCTCGCTTAACCCAGCTTCTGCTTAGGGTTTACTGATCTTGTAAGGTACTTTAGTGACTGGAAAGTTATTGAAGTGGTGGGACCCTGGCAGACTGAATATAAAGCTTAATAAATTACTCCAGAACAGCATTTCCAGACAGTCTTTTGATTGGTTTTCTTTGGGTTTGTTAACACCTAATTAAATTTTTTTATAGAGAGAAGTCTTCATAAAACATCAAGTATATCTCTATAGCTAGTTTAATTTGATTGTCACTATGATATCCTTTGAAATGCTAACAAAAATTAGAGCAAACTGAAGGAAGACCAGCGTTAATATGTGTACTATAGTAATCCTTACTTTCTAAGTGGGTGTTTTGTTGATATTTAATCCCTGATATTTCCATGAAAATACAACATACTCATTTAAAAATAATACTTCATCGGGTTTTTTTAGAGAAGGAATTATTTCCAATTAGAAGGCCTACTTTGAAGTCATCTGTAAAGAATACTAATAAATAGTAAAAAATCAGGAGGTCCTATAATTACTTTAATAAGTTCATCCTGTTTTTCATTTTATTTAATAAGTTCATTCTGGTTTTCATTTTACTTCAGTTCTTACACTGTGCATAGCTCTACAAAACCTGAAAGTCCTCCAGAACCACTGTAATCAACAGTATCTTTCATATATTTTGACTTCTTGCCATCTTCCCAGAAAAAAAAAATACAGTACTTTATAGTTGTTTACATCAGGTATTATTCCATTCTAAAATACATGCTGTATATTTTCATATTAGAGGAAGCAAGGCAAAAAATAATGTTCATCCTTCCCAACTTGTAAGATGCACAAACACTGTTATCAACAATAGGTTGCAGTATATAATGTGGGTCTCTTTTGTGTTTTATGGAGATAAATAACTTGTTGCAAAATTATGAGTGTGTACTGAAGAGTCTATGACTCTGCACTGTATTAACTCTTTTTTGTTGAATTATAATAGAAGCTTAATTCCATCTTCTCTTCTTGACATTTTTATTCTCATTGCCGCCTTCTGGGTTTTTCTTATTTTAATGAGCTTTTACTGTGCTTCTCTCGCTATCAGCATGTGGTGGCTAAGCCAGTCAGCAGACAGCGTATGGCATTGCCAATTAATTTACTTGATTTGACACAGACACAACAGTATGCTAGACTTCAGTGACTTCTTCAGAGATTTATTTATAGAAGTGTCTGGGACATAATGTCAGATATCCAATGGGGAGTAGAGAAGTTGTTCATTTAAAGAAAAAAGTACATGACATTTTATCATTTATGCTTTTAATTAAGAGTACAAAATACCTATTTTCTTTCGTCAATCCTATATGTCGAAATTATTTGATTTCATTATTGTTCCATATGCTAAAAATTGTACTTTAATACTTTACTTTTTACGCACCATTGAATGCATATTACCTGAACAGTTCTGATTATCTGGTAATTTTAGATTCAGTTATGATAGGAAATACAAATGCTACTTTCAAAGCAAGATTTTATAACTGATATATATATACAAGATCCAGCAGAGCATCACTTAAAATAATGACCTATCCAATTGGAAATGCCACTATATAAGAGCTATTGTATGTTAAATTTTAAGACTGTTATCTTTTTCTTTTCCTCTCATGCTTTGAATGAAAAAAATACATTTCCTTTGCATTCATAAATCCTTGTTTTGATAAAAATGAACAAAATTTATTCAGTTTCTAATATTTTTGCCATTTGTAATTCTTTACCTGTCAGAGTATGCGATTAATTCCTAATATAGTAAATCTACACACAGCAGAACACTTTCAAATCAGCTGGGGGATGCTTTCAAAGCTAAATACAAGTTATTACAATGGTTGTAACTAATCTGATAAATTTGGTATTCTGGAGTACATGTCCAAACTACATTTAAAGCATGCAGTTTGTAGATACACACTCCTGTGATCCGCTCCTGTATCTAACAGTGCGCTTACCCATGTAAGTGGATGGAAATGTGTCCTTCGGAGCTCTGATTTATTTGCTTAACCTCTATAGAGAGGTTGGATAAAACACTCCCCAGTTCCCCCAGTTCTAAGAATTTTTATATTATTCTTGTCTGACTGGTTTCTAATCAGCCATGAAGGGGGTTTTTTTGACGAATGTTTTGATTTGGACACTTTCCTGCAGTTTTCTATGGAAAGCCCAAGTAACTAAATTCAGATTACAGATTCCACTCTGAGGACCAGTTACTTTGGAGACAGTGTTCAGTTTGGAGCCACTCTAATCTTTCCTTTGCTCTGGCCTTTTGCTCATGCTGAACTTTGCATGAGAGAAGTAGATGGCTTAAAACATGCATCTATATTTGAAGGGTTGAAGTTCAAGTTACTACCAGAATAGTTCTTCAAATTACTATTTCTGGAAATTATGTAGAAAATGTGTATGTGTGTGTGTGTGTATATATATATGTGTGTATATATATGTGTGTGTGTGTGTGTGTGTGTGTGTGTGTATATACACACACAAGCCAGTGCAAAAGTCTAATTAAAAATACTTTAAAATGAAAAAGACCATTCCTTCTTAGTCCAACATAAAAAGAGATGGGAGTACAACTTTCCAATGACAGTTGAGAGTGTGTAACATTCTATGTAATTTAACATAAGCTGGAAGGAAAGTATCCTTGAAAAAATTAGTGAAACACGTAAGTCATAAAGAAGAGTAGTTTATACCTTCAGTAGAGTTTCTGTAATATCTGATTAGCAGGGCTACAGGTGGAAGCATCTGTCTGCACACGTAAATACAAAAATATGCACTCACAAATGTATTGTCCCTCTGTGCCCACTTTTAAATGCCATAATATTTGATTGTAAATATATATTTCATTCATAACAATACCTAGTCAGTATTATCTTCAAGGAAATCAATGTCAACTTCATTAAACAGCATATGGAAGTGTAGTACATTCCACACACTAAAAGAAGATTAATGAACTGCTGAGGAGCTCCCTTCTGTTCTACCCAGCGTAAGTATAGCTGCTGCATCAGGGAACAGCAGCTGACATATTTTCAGATATAGTAAATAGCTCTCAGGCTTTTCAAATAGAGTTGTACTCTGCCTTGTATGCAGGCCGGGGCCTGTACATTGAATAAATCATCAGAGGTGTATTCCAGTTCTTTTAAAGAGAGCACGGTACTGCTTTCTATTTTTTATTGATTGCATTTGCAGAGGAAAATTGAATCCATTCCTTGTCAAGGCCCCTAAACCTCATGTCGTAAAGAAGAGGGAAAAAAAGTAAAAGGTGGATGGAATTCAGTGGAATTAGCCAGAAAGAATGATGTTTCCTATTGTGTGATGATAAATTTTATTTTTTCATCTTGCCCATATCAAGTGAAAGGTAGCAGCGGAAGTACTTTGAAGTAGTAATCTTCAAAGACTTCTTTTAGCAGAATTGGAAATAAGCTTATTGGAGAGTTGCCTCCAACTAGATTTTCTGCCAATTATCAGTCAAAAGCTCTTTCTTGTGCGGAAGTTAACTCAAAAAGAAAGGCAAGTGTTTCTAGGACATACAGCATCTCAGGAGGTGTGGCTATTACACCTCTAAACGTTTTATTTTAGTAAAATACATTTTTTTAATAACAGAAAAGTAAATGAAATTCTCACTGTATTCATGAAGCCAATATAAATCCATGTCTCGTAAATTAGGGTGTTCTGACAGGTGCGATGGTCTCTACCATGAGCCAGTGAAAGTAGCGCTGCATTGATTTTTATGTGCAAATTGAGAATCATGATATTTTAGTAGAAACCATTTGAAGAATAGTTTTGTTGCTGTTTATGAGCGGTTTTGCTTGCTTTTCTTTGGTTGGCAAGTTTCAAATCCATTGCTGTAGGCTTTAAACCAGAATCTAGAGGTATTGGTTTGAAATTGCCTATTACCAGAGGTATTGCATTAAAAAAAAAGTAAGAGATTTGATTTACAGTTTGCCTTTTGAAGTCCAGGGTGTATTCTTAAGCAGAAATAAAAAAGTAATACAAGTTGTGGAAAAACACTAAGAAAAAAAAATTATTAAAGCTAAAATTCTTAGCACCCTTTTTCTTATTTTCTGATAACTCGATTAGTTAACACAAGTCTACTTGTATGCAGAATGAAATAAACAAACAAAAAAATTCCTGAATGAAGGGAGCAAGTTTGAATTACAAATAGCAAACTGCTCCCGGAGTAATTGGTTTAATTATTGTACAATCAGCTATTTTCATATCAGTCCCACCAAATAAACTCTGTGTGTCTGTTCCAAGCACAAATTCTTGTTGTCGTAATGAGAAAGTGAATTAGAGGAAAGTGATATATGTTGAAGTTATCTGTGTGCTGTTAAAATTTATTTCTGAAAAGAGACCTGGGTACTTAACTATGAATTTCTGTAGTGCAGGGAGATATGTTTCTCAGTACCTGAGAACAGATATGTTACATACTGGTAGTAGCCTTTTCCAAGATCCAAGATTTATTTCATTTTCTGTTTGGATGGTCTGCTCTTGTTGCTCATCTTGAATTCCACATTTTTTTTTAATTCCAACTTCATGTGTTGTTGGTTCTGCGCCACCCACCCCCACCCCTCCACCCCCAAATCTTGGATTTTTTTAGGGTGTTGTGTTTTTCTCTGGGAGAAAGTTGTAGAAGAGAAAGAGGAAGGGAAAAGTGGGATGTAAATAAGATCATAAAACTCTTGACTCGGACTATAAAGCATTGCTTCTCCACAAATATTATAAATAAGATCTAGTAAGCTATATTTCTTGCTTTATAGCCTAATCTCAACAAGTCTAATATAATGTCGAAATTATTAGTTCCAATATATCCATTCAGTACTTCAGTACTTAGTTATTTTACTATTTGTAGATTGACTCCTTAGTTTCTCCTTTGTTGTATGTGCATGTATTTTAGTACATATTTATATAAATACGAATGTGTATGGGCAGGTGTGTGTGTAAATGTATAGGTTCAAATATATATATAACTTTGCAATACATTTTTTGATGATATTACACAGACACTTTTTGCAACAGTATTTGTAAATATAGTAATACATTTAATGTGTCTTTACTAAATATAATTTCTTTGTTAGTAAGCTTACCATCTGAAGGAAATCTCCTTAGAAATATTGTACCACATTTCATATGTAAAGAGTTTTTTTTCATGGGGTGCATAGCCACCAATTTAGAAAAGCATTTATGAGCACGATTAACTTAAAAATATTTTTTTTCCTGATTAAACGTTCTGCTGAATAGGGATGTCAGTGGTCTGACCAGGATGGTAAAGTCACTGACAGATTTGGGGGTAGAGGCTGCAACAATTTTAAGTCAGGTCACAAGGCCAAAGAAATGCATTGGTTTATTTTGTTATGCGGCTTGGGAATTCATAGAGAACCCTGAAACGTAAAAGCTTTGTCAGCTGGCAAAGAGGTAAGAAGTGTTTTCTCCCATGTGCCTTAAGTAAGTGTCCTAAGCTCCAGTGCCCTCAGTGCCACTGGGAACCACTGGCACAGGCTCCCATTGGGCCAAGTGCTCTGTATGTCAGGTGAGGAAAGGGTAAGATGAAAAAATAGAACTTCAGGCACGAAAGGAAATTCTTGTCTGAGTAAGTAAAGGACAGAGCCTCTAATGACTTCATGAAGCCACTTCTAGAAGTAAGGTCTGAAACAAAGTCAAGTTTAGAAAGTCTGTACATAATGCTTAATTACACAGTAGATCCAACTGGATCTAAAAGAAATAATTGAACAGTAACCTATTTAAAATTATAATAAACTTCTCATGGTGCCTCAGGGAATTATTCCTCTTTCTTAGGTAAACATATATATATTTATAACTATCTACTTGACAAAGAGAGAGGCATATACTACAAGCTTATTGCTTGCAGGCAATCTCAGAAGTTGGGAATTTAATTTGATATTTCTACAAAAAGATGTATCTTGAGAGAGTAATACTGTCTTTAAACTACTTTGAAAAACACAGATAAACCTTTCTGCAAAACACATATTGCAGCAATTTTCTCCTTAACCTTTAAAAACAAGCCTATAAAATTTAATGTTGTGATCTCATTTCTCTGGTGCCTGTTAACAACCTCACTTTAGAAATGGGCTGTCAAATGTTACCTTTCAACCTGTCCTTATTTTTATTGTTTCTTTTTTTCATGGTAGCAGAGGGCTGGAATGTAGACGTATGTACCAAATTTTGTACTGTGATGCCGCTCATGTGCCTTAAACAATAACTTTTTTTATTTCAGCTTGACTTGCTCATTTGCAGGAGAAGTTGAATTTTCTTTCCTGTGTGCAATACCATAGTGTAAGCAGGATCTGCATTACATGTTCACTTTTGTAGGATTTATACCTACATCTTTAGCTGGTTTGAAATGTTGTGGGGTTTTTTTCCCCCCTCTAGTTCCCTTTCCACTCTTGGCTTGCTAATCTAGGTGTTTCAGGTTTAGCAACATTGCTTAAAATGCCATCAGGCAACAGAAAAGAGTTAGTGACCAAACCAACAAAAACTCCTTGCTCTTTCTAATTAACAGAGTACCTGCTGTTGCCTGACATGATTAAGATTTTGGAGGGGAAATTAATGAGATATTGACAGCTGATTAAATGAGGTGAAAAGCATAATTTATGATAAGTTATATCATAAGGTATTCTGTATCACAATAAAATTTCATTGACTACTGACTATAGTCAATTGACCTTTACTGTAGCAATGTTCATCAATTTTAGAGTAAGTCTCCCAACATACTTTTTTTAAAAAAAGGCACAGAACATGTTAATATATTATATATTTGGTTGATTATATAATATATTTGGTTGATTAAAAACATTGGTACAGGACAACTTTGCAAATATAAGTTTCTGTGTAACTGGCCACACAGCGTTTAGCTGAAATGTGAATTTCCTTGTATTTAAGTTCATTGTGGGACTGATGCAACTCATAAGCAATAACATTCACACTGCTGATCTTTCTGTAAGTGATCCCATCTATGAACATTGAGATCTTGTTAGTGTGTGATAATGAGTACTATTGTGCATGTGGTCCCACCTTAACTTTACAATTCAAATAACTGATCATTGTCTTTTTCCCATATAATCCCCTTACAGCATCCATTTGGAAAGGGAAATTTTTGTTACCTTCCTAACAGACTCGCCTGCTTTTGTTGATGTCATTCTGAGAGGTCTTATAGAGTGTGCTCTGATTAGTAGAAACATCAACTTTATAGGCTTGCATTTACTTTTCTATAGCTGGGAAGTGCAACTGAAGTGACAACTCAGAAACAAAATATTTGTAGGAGATAATGACTATGCAAATAAGCCAGTAGTCATTGTATAGAAATAATGCAATGGGAAGAAATCATGAGGAACTTAGAGAAAATTCCCAAGGAAGAGGAGTGTGTTTCTTTAAATTTACTGTGTTGATTGGTCAAATGAAATGTTATTACTTTCTGCAATAGTTCAGTTTGCTTTTTGTAGTCAGTGCTGCTTGTGTTAAGATGTAACTTTGTAATACCAAATATGTTTTGTCTTTGACAGCAACAATAGTGTTAAATGAACTCAACTGGACTGCAGCGCTCGATGATGTATTCAAGCGGAACAGAGAAGAAGACCCTACTTTATTATGGCAGGTTTTTGGTAGTGCAACTGGCCTCGCTAGGTATTACCCAGGTAATTACAGTCTCCTAAAGAACTGTCCTATGCCACATATTGCCTTAAAAATATTCTGAATTATTTACAAGCAATAAAAGATAACTAAAGATTACTTTCTTACATACATGGGCTTTCTGTATATCAGAAATAACTCTGTGAAATTATTCTGTCATAAAGCTGGTATGAGGTGGAAGAAACTGGGGGTGAAACATGTAACTAGTATTTTTTACAGTCGGAGGAGCGGAAGATGATGTCCTTTGAAAAGCTGTACAGTTAAATTTTATTTATGTATTGTTTGCTATGTGTTATGTAAAGAATCAGTTGAATATTTGCCAGTGAGATTTTTGTACATGTCTAGTTTTAAAAATAGTGACTTGGTGACTAGACAGATAATCTTATGGTTAAAGTCAGTAAAAATATGATTGCACCATGCTATGTTTGTGTCCTGCAGAATCCACGATCTCTGACAGTTATGTCTTTGCTATTAGAGCTAAGGTCAATGAATACAACTTGATTACTTCAACCAGCATTGATTCCACCTGTCGAAGAATCCCATTACTGGATCACAGTAATTAATTTAAATAGATGTATATTTTGCTGAATTGAGATCATCAGTAGCCTTAATTTGATTTTTGATGTGTGCTAGCTAATGGAAAGGCTTGTTTTATAGCAAGGCATACTGCCTGTGCTGCTGCTGTTCTTGCTAAGTGATGCTGCTTATCAATGACAGAATGATGTGTCCACTACGCACAAAACAATTGTGTGCAGTGTCTTGTCTCTTGCCTACAACTGGTTAAGGAAGAACTTTGATATCCTTTCTCTTCTGTTTGTACAAGATTGTTGGTGTTTCTGAGGGTGAAAGGGATTATTCTAAAGCTGTTACTGTATCATTAGCACAATTGCTAGCACAGGCAGAGAAACAGCCTTAGGCTAGTTTACAGAAAGAAATATTTCATAGCACTTGAATCCTGTTTGTTTTGTCATGCTAGGTGCTGATTAAATAAATACAGTGAGATGTTGCAGAAAAAATAATATTGGAAATGCTAATTTCACATTTCTTTTCTTTCCAAGTGTTGTCTTTAAATGCTTTTGGGATCTATTAGTACTGTGTTTGGGGTCACCATTTGTTACCACTTACTATATAGTGATGTTTTCCAAGTGCTAAAAAAGAAGTGTTTCTTAAATATATCTCTGTGGCAATCTCTAGGAAATTAATTTTAAAGTGTAAGATTGTCTTATATACTGAAAAAATATACTTATGTCTAGCTAACCTGTCTACTCCAGTTGTTTACCAACAAATTTGTTTACATCAAAGTTGTTTACATCAGCAATAAAAGGAGAGCCAAGGAGGATCTCCATTCTTTGCTGGATGTGGGGGGGAACATTGTCACCGAGGACAAGGAAAAGGCTGAAGTACTTAACGCCTTCTTTGCCTCTGTGTTCAACAGCCAGACCGGTCATCCCCAGGGTTCTCAGGCCCTTGAGCAAGAGGATAGGGATAGGGACCAGAATGGAGCCCTCATAGTCCAGGAGGAAGCAGTTAATGACCTGCTATGCCACCTGGACGCTCACAAGTCTATGGGGCCGGATGGGATCCACCCAAGAGTACTGAGGGAGCTGGCAGAGGAGCTTGCCAAGCCACTTTCCATCCTCTATCAACAGTCCTGGTTAACAGGGGAGGTCCCTGATGACTGGAGGCTTGCCAATGTGACGCCCATCTACAAGAAGGGCCGGAAGGAGGACCCAGGGAACTACAGGCCTGTCAGCCTGACCTCGGTGCCGGGGAAGATTATGGAGAGGTTCATCTTGAGCGAACTCCACAGGCAAGTACAGGTCAACCAGGGGATCAGGCCCAGCCAGCATGGGTTCATGAAAGGCAGGTCCTGCTTGACCAACCTGATCTCCTTCTATGACCTGGTGACCCGCCTGGTAGATGATAGAAAGGCTGTGGATGTCATCTACCTCGACTTTAGCAAAGCTTTTGACACCGTCTCGCATAATATCCTCCTCGGGAAGCTGGCAGCTCACGGCTTAGACAGGCATACTCTTCGCTGGGTAAAGAACTGGTTGGGTGGCCGAGCCCAGAGAGTAGTGATAAATGGTGTTAAGTCCAGTTGGCGGCCGGTCACGAGCGGTGTTCCCCAGGGCTCTGTTTTAGGGCCAGTCTTGTTCAATATCTTTATCAATGATCTGGATGAGGGGATCGAGTGCACCCTCAGTAAGTTTGCATACGACACCAAATTGGGTGGGAGTGTCGATCTGCTCGAGGGTAGGATGGCCCTGCAGAGGGACCTGGACAGACTGGATCGATGGGCCGTGGCCAACTGTATGAGGTTCAACAAGGCCAAGTGCCGGGTCCTGCACTTCGGTCACAACAACCCCATGCAACGCTACAGGCTTGGGGAGGAGTGGCTGGAAAGCTGCCTGGCCGAAAAGGACCTGGGGGTGTTAGTAGATAGCCGGCTGAACATGAGCCAGCAGTGTGCCCAGGTGGCCAAGAAGGGCAACAGCATCCTGGCTTGTGTCAGGAATAGTGTGGCCAGCAGGAGCAGGGAGGTGATTGTCCCCCTGTACTCGGCGCTGGTGAGGCCGCACCTGGAATACTGTGTCCAGTTTTGGGCCCCTCAATACAAGAAAGACATTGAGGTGCTGGAGCGTGTTCAGAGGCGGGCAACGAAGCTGGTGAAGGGTCTGGAGAACAAGTCTTATGAGGAGCGGCTGAGGGAACTGGGGTTGTTTAGCCTGGAGAAGAGGAGGCTGAGGGGAGACCTTATCGCTCTCTACAACTACCTGAAAGGAGGTTGTAGTGAGGTGGGTGTTGGTCTCTTCTCCCAAGTAGCTAGCGATAGGACAAGAGGAAATGGGCTTAAGCTGCGCCAGGGGAGGTTTAGACTGGAAATTAGGAAAAATTTCTTTACGGAAAGGGTGGTCAGGCATTGGAACAGGCTGCCCAGAGAGGTGGTGGAGTCACCATCCCTGGAGGCGTTTAAAAAACGGGTAGATGTGGCACTTCGGGATATGGTTTAGTCTGGTCTACCCTTGATTAGTCTAGAGTGGGCTTGGTAGTGTAGGTTAATGGTTGGACTGGATGATCTTAAAGGTCTTTTCCAACCTAGATGATTCTATGATTCTATGATTCTATGAAAACACAGGAGCCTCAGAATCTACGTATTCTTCCTTAGAAAACCTCTATAAAATGAAAGAAGCTTGTTTTCCCTATTTTTCAGGTGGATATGTTGCTTGTATATACTCCATCTAAACACAAATTTATATATTTTTTATATATATTTTTTGAGACCCCACCTGGAGTACTGTGTCCAGCTCTGGAGTCCTCAGCACAGGAAAGACATGGAGCTCTTGAAGCAGATCCAGAGGAGGGCCACAAAAATGCTCAGAGGGCTGGAACACCTCTGCTGTGAAGAAAGGCTGAGAGTTGGGGTTGTTCAGCTTGGAGAAGAGAAGGCTGCAGGGAGACCTTATTGCAGCCCTTCAATACATAAAGGGGGCTTATATGAAAGATGGGGACAGGCTTTTTAGCAGGGCCTGTTGTGATAGGACAAGGGGTAATGGTTTTAAACTAAAAGAGGGTAGATTTAGGCTAGATATAAGGAAGAAATTTTTTACAATGAGGGTGGTGAAACACTGGAACAGGTTGCCCAGAGAGGTGGTAGATGCCTCATCCCTGGAAACCTTCAAGGTCAGGTTGGATGGGGCTCTGAGCAACCTGATCTATTTGAAGATGTCTCTCTTCACTGCAGGGAGGTTGGACTAGATGAGCTTTAAAGATCCCTTCCAACCCAAACTATTCTAGAATTCTATGATTTAGTATAAAACTCAGATCCTCACACCTTGTACTTATTCCATAGCTAAGTGCCTAAGTCCTTATTAGCTGTCTAGTCCTGTCAGAACTTGACCTCAAAAAATCCTGGGTAATTCCCCAGTTCCTAGATTTTACACACACACATGCACAGAGTAACCTGGAGCAGTCTGACAGTCCCTAAGTTGTATATACATTGTTTTGTGCATCTTCTCCTTCTCACTTCCTTCCATTTATAGCTCAAATGGATAATCCCTTTGGGTTTTAGATTTTTAGAATAGGTCTTTGCGCAAGTTTGTCCATCTTTCTCTTTTTGTAAACTCTGCCTAAGTTTGCAGAGACCTATCTGACACACACAAGTGTTCTCAAAATGAAATCCAGTTTCATATACTGGAGTGGATGCTTTTCACATTTGCTTTTTGAAAATTATATTATAAATTGGAAAACGTTGCTTCATTATATTGGCCTTAGGTAAGCCTGCTTCAAAATGATAAATTTCTCCATAGTGATGATATTTGTGAAAGAATTTGGAAGTACCAAAAACTAAAATTAAAATGCATAAATAAGTCTGCTCATTATTAGCTGAAATACATCCACTCAGTCTTTTCTCCCTTAAAAAGAATCGATCTTTGGTACCTTTAAGCTATAGAGGGTGTCTTCAATCACAGGTTTCTTGAACTAATGTTTTTATCTGATAGTATCCCACTGCCTTGGGTAATGGGCTAGACAGTACATCACTTCTGTCCTAAGTAGGCTCTTAGGCTGTCCTTGTCACCATAGTAACCAGCACCATGAAGGGATCTTTCTATGAGTGACCCCATGGGTGGAAAGTATGTGTGAAATAGAAGATTATTTTTCTATTACATATATCCCCTTGTTTCCTACATATATTCTATTTTTGGTACTGTTGTACACTCCTCTAGCATCACATATATGATTTCATATAATTTTCAACTGTGCTTTGTCTGCCTCTTTGGTACATTTGTGTTCCCTTGCCTCTATTAAGAGGACAAGACAGCTTCCTTCTGACTATGGCCTAGGTTGATACACATGCTATTTAGACCAGTTCCTTTCCTTTGACCTTCTTCTTTATACACTATAATAAATGCTATTAGGCTTAGATACAATAGTAATTAGGTGCAGTAGAATAAGAATAGGAAACTCTATTTTATGAAAATAGCTAACAGCATCAGGTAGAGGAAGTAATGGTACCGAAGTATCTGCTTCCTTTAATGTTATGACATAATTAGTCCATCAAATGTTCCTTATGCAAAATGTCATTTTTACTGAGGAGAAAACTACATTCTATGTGGTGTTACCTTTGGTTTTCTTTTGAAGAAGAAAATATGTAATCCAGGCAAGCCAGATTTAGGAAGATATCTGTGTAGATGGATAGATGCAGATGTGCAAGAAAACTAAGTATTAGAAATATATACATAAGCACACATATATGTTGATATATGCAGTGATAGCAGAGCCAGTGCCAGGCACAAAAGCGAACTGTACGGCCACTTCCTATGTTTACCTTATAAGACGTCCCAATAGAAACATTAGACACTGCCTTGAAGTCAACTTCTCTCTTTATAGATTAATACATTACTTGCTTCATTTTGTTTATTAACCATTTTTCCCTAGAAAATACTCTGTTCAGCTTTCATTCTCATATAGATAGACAGAAATGGCAGAGAAAAGCCAAATATACAGGATACGTCCATAGGTCTTAAACCGATTTTTTTCACCTCCTTCAGTTAGGGTTTTAATCAGCTTGATTTAAAGAGTCAGTATGAGTCTCCTCATACTGAACTTTTTCTTCTTTGCATTATTTAAGAAAGTATTTCTTTCCTAAAATAATTTTAAAGATTAGTGAGGGTACTTAGTGTCCACATTTTTATTAGTTTCAGTGGCAGCTTATTTGTGAAGAGAAATGCTATGCTCTATTACTGTGCTGGCAACCATCCATTTTGATATGAAAATGCTAAGAGCAATTTTGAGATTTCTATTAGCTTTCTATTAGATTTCTGTTCTATGAGCTCTGAACAACTCAAGAGTAAGTAAACAGTAGTTTAATAAAAGAGCTCAGAAGAATAAGCAAATAAAGTGAATGGAACTTTTAGGAAGGATGTAATATATACTCATTCTTACATTTAAAGTTATGTATCACAAATTAGTCTTTCTTTCAAGAGATGGTTTCAGCATTGTAAGAATGCATTGTCCTTTTTACATGCATTTATGAGTTGTATCAGAATCAAGACAGGAATCTGTCTTCAGGTGGTGAAGATACCTGATACAATTCTCAATTTAAAAGGGAGGTATATAAGAGGTGGAAGCAAGGACAGGTGACCTGGGAGGAATATAGAGACACTGTCCAAGCATGTAGAAACATGGTCAGAAAAGCCAAACCCACTTGGAGTTGAAACTGGCGAGGAATATGAAGGACAACAAGAAGAGCTTCTACAGGAACATCAGCAGCAAAAGAAAGACTAAGTAAAATATGAAATTGCTGCAGAATGTGGGCCTGCTGCTCCCTGCTGGGCAGAGGACTTGTTGACAAAAGGCACGGAAAAGGCCAAGGTACTCATTACCTCAGTTCTTAACTCTTAAGACCACCCCTCACTAATTGCAGGCCTGTGCAATCAGAAGGAAATTCTGGAGCAAGGACGACTTGCCCTCAGTGGAGGAGGATCAGGTTAAAGAACATTTAAAGAAACTTGACATGCACAAGTCCTTGTGAATGGTATGCACCCATGAGTATTAAGGGGACTGGTGGATGTCATTGCAAGGCCATCCTTGATCATCATTGAAAGGTCATGGAAACTGGGAGGGGCTCCTGAGGTTCCTTCTTTCCTGAGGAAACAAGTGTCACTTCTATCTTCACGAAGAGCAGGAAGGAGGATCTGGGGAACTACAGGGTGTCAGACATACCTTAGTCTCTGGGAAGGTGATGCAGCAAGTCCTCCTGGAAACTATTTTGAAGCATAGTAAGGACAAGAAGGTGATTGGCAGTGGTCAGCATGGGTGAAAGGGGAAATCATGCCTGATTAACCTGATAACTGTCTATAATGAGATGACAGACTTGGTGGATGAGGGAAAAGCAGTGATGTTATTTGTCTTGACTTCAAGAGGAAGTCTTTTGACACTATTTCCCTTAACATCCTCATAGACAAACTGATGAAGTGTGCAGCTTAGATACATAGACAGTGAGGTGGACTGAAAACTGTCTGAACTGCTCTTCTCAAAGGGTTATGAGAAGTGGCATGAAGTCCAGGCAGAGGCCAGCCAAAATTTATGTACCCCAGGATTCAATAATGGGGCCAATGCTATTCATCATCTTCATTACTGATCTGGATGATGGAACAGGGCTCACCCTCAGCAAGTCTGTAGATGGTACAAAGCTGTGAGTGGCTGATACACAAGATGGTTGTACTGCCATTCAGAGTGACCTCAAGAGGCTGGAGAATTGAACTGACAGGAATCTCATAAAGTTCAACAAAGGAAAATGCTAAGTTCTGCATGTGGTAGAGGAATAACTGCAGGTACTAGTACCTGCAGGCAGCTGACTAGCTGGAACACAGGTTTAGAGAAAAAAAAAATGGGGGTCCTGATGGACAAGTTGGACATGGACAATGACAGCCTGGGCTGCATTAGGCAGAACATTTCTAGCAAGTAGAGGGAGGTGGTCATTCTCCTTGACTCAGCACTGGTGAGACACACCTGGAGTGAAAGATCCAGTTCTAGACTCCCCAGTACAAGAGAAACAGGGACTTACTGAAAGGTCACAAAGATTATTAAGGACTTGGAGCATCTGTCATATGAGGAGAGGCTGAGAGAGTTTGCTTTCAGCCTGGAGAAGACAAGGCTCAGAGGGAGCATACAGGTGTGTATAAATAGCTGATAGGGAGGGTGAGCAGTCTCCATCATAGGAGAGTTTTCCTTTTTACTCTGTGTTTTCCCCCACTTCCAAGAGAAAACTTGGAAAAACTGGCTTAGAAATCTTAATAATGTCATTTAGAACAAGAGAAACAACAACATCCTCTGTAACTGTATTCATAAAACGTCTAGTTGTGTTTGCAGCATCTGTCCATGTAGAGAGTTTCCAAGAGTACCAGCACTGCTGGGCTGCTATGGAAAGCACAGCTGATAGATTAGCCAGGGGAAAGGTACTCATCCACATGGAGAAACCCTTTCAGCTTACTTCCAGTCTTACTCTGTTTTGTAGAATTACTGTCAGTTCAGAAGTAACAGTGTACTCAGTGCTTGTTTTATGAAGCAGGGTGTTATTTATTTATTTATTTATTTATTTATTTATTTATTTTTCTTCAGTACAAATACTAACATGTGGAAGAGACAAGGTTAAAACAGTTGGACATATTGAGACCTCCTGGTGCACACGGTGCTTGTGCTGGGGTCAGCTTCACGTGTCACCCTGACAAGTCTATATCGACAAGGCAGCTCTGAGGTTAGGCCAGGAAGTCCCTGAGTCAGGGTTGGGATCAGCAATGTACAACATGGTGCACAGACATCCACACAATGTAGCCTGGGCAAGGAACAAGCGCTGGATTTTAAATGAAGCTCCCAAGCCAAGAGGCTGAGACTCCCAGGAGATTTCTTGCAGCTTCTTGTCCCTCCCCTCTTCCCACATCAGTAATCCCAGGTTACATTTCTGCACCATGCAAACGTGGGCTTGAACATAGGCAGCAATCACCTAGGAGGCTGCAGAGCCTGCTGGTGCATGTAGGGCCCTTCATTTTTAAGGAACAGACTGATTTTATCTGAAGAAATAAGCATATTTGCATGAGGCCACAATTTATTCCATAATCTCTTCTGCTTTCCCTTAATAATTTCCATCTTGCTCAAAAAGGAAATAATATTTGCTGAAACAAAGTAGCACCAGACAACTTCCTTCTGCTCAGAAACTAAATTGCATTCGTGACCTTATTAATTGAGGATGAAAAGAAGTCTTGTGTTCATGTGCACCCATCAGTGCAAAAACTAGGTACAAACCACGCAGTTGTTGTTTGTAAACAATCTGAAAATTATTACTCTGGATGTAATGCAGTTAGCTTGCAAGTACCTTGGATTCTGCATGATGAAAATTTCCTATTTGAATTACAATTGGCCAGTTCACCTGTCATCAACACAGAGCTACTACTAACACATTGAAAATGTGAAATCTTACAAGTTTGATATACAATGTACGGTTGCCCAAAATTTGGATATTATCTGAGCATTTAATTTTTTTTACATTTAATAATTCTTAACAATAGTTAAAACATGTTAAAATTGTTAAAATAAGTTGGCAGACTGACTGGTGAAATTGTCAAGTCATTGAAATCAAATGGCTCAGACATTTTAAGTGAGTTTTTTCACAGCCAACTGTAATGCCTCAGTCTTCATGTTACAAGCATATCATTACCAGAGGCATTTTTGCTCTAGACTTAGCCTTGTAAGCAGTACGTACAGAAACCTTTGTGACCAATATGCAGGTAAATAAAACATTCTCATGAAGCTATAGGGGAGGGATTTCTGTTGTTTAAGCTTTTGTTATTAAACTTAATTTCACAGCAAGAAGATACAATGTGATGGATGAGATCAGATTCAGTAAAATTAAATTCAAGCTGCATTGAAATGTGGGAATTAAAAACAAACAAACAAAAAAAGTAAAAATATGAACAGTTTTAAATATCCATGCGCCAGAATGTAACTGAAATCAGCATTTCAGTTGCTTTGTTTGTATCGACAAGCCTGACCAGAAAAGCCAGACCCAGACATAAAGGCATGTAGTGAATTTGTACTGTGTTCTGGTAGACATGATGCTGTTTTGTGCACGGTCCTGTCTGACCTGCAGCCACAGGGACCTTGGGGTCACTGTCCTCCACTACTCTCCAGTGATGCTCAGAGGCTGTCTTGAGTCATCTCAGAAGACAAGGAATCTCAATTTACATGGTGGCATTTTGGGGAATTAGTTACAGCTTCTTTTCTTCTTTTCAACAGGAAATCACAATCAGCTTTTCCAAGTGTCTCCCATCTCACTTGTATGAGAAAACCCTTCCTGTTTCTTAATGTTCAGTTTGCAAACAGAATTTTAGCTGAGTTGTGTGCAGAAAGGAAGATGGGACTGGACATATAAATAACTTCTTTCCTTTCCTTTTTGTTTTTGTCTGAGGGCTCAGTTGTCTTGAATGCATGTTTTCAATTCTAGTTTCTTTACAAAATCCACCAGGTTTAAAATATTTGTAGAAGTTTCCAGCCTTTGTCATGCAAGGGAATAGTTTTCCATTATTTATGTATAACTCAAGAGTAAGACTCAGTTTTCACTACCATGAAAGAAAGCTGAAGTGTATTTTGTGGTTTGTTTTTTTTCAAGTAAACCCTCCTGAAATTTGATATTATGGAATGCTGGAAGGCAAATTTTTGGAAACAGTAAACAAAATCAGAAGATTTTGTATTTTATTGGAAAAACTGTGAGCCTCCATGTTTAAAATTTGGATTCTCTGTGAGATGGCAAGAGAGCACAAGTTGAAGCACCTTCTCAGTAGTACTAGTAGATGTATATCTTCCTGCCTAATTTTTGAGTTTATACTTCTAATTCTAGAAACTGGTATTAACTTTTAGGATGTTATTTTAAGATGACACTTGCCTAATTCTTGTCCAGACATAGGGTTTCAACAGCTTTTGATTCAAATTTAAAGCACTAATCTGACAGCATTTTAGCAAGATCATTGAAATTACCAATTCGTTCCAATCCAATTGAAACTTGCAAAGACATAAAATCGCAAATATCACAACATAGTATTTTAATACCCAAAACTTTCATTTCTGGAATGCTTTAAAAGAAAAGGGGAAATATGGTCATCCTCAGAGCATAAGATACTCCAAATAGACAGCTGAAATGGATGAATATTCTGGAAGGATGTATTTCATTCACCAGATATGGACTACCTAATACAGAATATCTGATGCCTTTCTAAAAGCTAAGCATAAGTGACAATAATCACACAATCACAGAATGATTGAAGAAGGAACCTCTGGAAGTCACCTGGGCCAACCCTCCTGCTCAAGCAAGGCCACCTAGAATCTGTAATGTAGGTCAGTTTTTGAGGTTTTTTTTATAATACTGTTTCCAAAGAGATTTGTCTTTGGTGGCTGGAGTTTGAAAAATCAAACTTTTTTTTTTTTTTTTTTAATACTGAATTCGTTCCCTGTGGGCTTGCACATGTAAAGCTTCATTGACTCCATGTAGACAACAGAGTACTTTAATACAGATCAGACTGCATATTTAATTTATAATTAACCACAGAGCAATGGACAAATCTGTTACACACAAAAAAAATTAATTTAATTAAAATAGTTTAATATGGTTTGACAGATATTAAGTTACTTACATTTTGTGAGGCATCTACCCGCCTAATTTTACTGCTAGGTTTTAGAAAGCAGCTATCTGAAAGAGCAATTTAATATCAAATTTTTTGCAGGCTACTTGGAAGTGTAGGTACAAACCAACCAGTTCCTCTTTTAATCTTGAAATCCTTCTTAATTACAGAGGTAATGAGGATTATAATTGTTAATCAATGTTTCATTAAAATACTGCAATGTGAAGCATATTATTTTCACTGAGCAATTACTAATTAAACAAATTTAAAAAAACACTTTGTATTTACGTGCCTTTTGTGAGATGCCACCTCCCTCTCTGTTTTTTTCTTTTGGTAAGGGCAAGATCCTTAGTAAAGGATGCATTTTGTTTTGGACTGCAAACAGCAGATTTATTTGGAGTTAAATATGATATAGGAGGCTTTTTAGTTACAGCAATAAATATACTTAAGTAAGTTTGGCTGCAAAGGATTACTCAAATGAAAACATACTCTTGATTTAGAGGAATGTTGAGTAAAAAACCTGTTCAGCAACACCAACTCAGCTCTCTCAGGGAAGTATACTAAATAGTATTTGCCAAAGTTAATACTAGAAAGGGTAGTACTGATATGGATAGTTTCAGGTTCCAGTTAGTGGGTTTTATATTGCAATAACAGTAGCATGATGATGTATTTATAGATTCAGCGTCTTTTGTGAAGAAATGTTGACCTTAGACTTGGTGTGGCAGTATTTGGTCTGCAGTTTGCTGGAGGTGGCAATGTACACTTGGTCGAGGTCTGAAAAGTTGAGGCAATTGATAACAAAAATAAGACTGAAAAAGAAATACTGTCCTGTCCCCAGATGTTCCAAATCTTCCCATTTCCATCTGGAGATTTAACAAGGGCTTATGGGAAATTAAATTTAAAACTTGCTTTCCCAATACGGTATGTCTGGCAACTTCCACTCTCCTGAAGTGCTGCATAGCTCTGTGACTTCTCTCTGTTGGTTTCTTTTTCATAGAGGAAAAAGCAGCCTCCAGCCTGCAGCTCTGTGGCCCTTCTCTTATCATGTAGCCTACACACACGTATTTGCCATCTTCATTTGTCCTTACCCATGTTAGAGAAGAAGGGTGGGAAAACAAAAGAAATGGGTAGAGGAGGGCTTTGTTTTGGCTCTGCCCAGGCTCATACAACCATGTGAAAGCCAGTAAAATTGCTACAATGTCAACTTCTTAGGTGAACATTAGGAACTTCATAGTCATGGAGAGAGTATTTCCTAAGGACACTGACTCTTTGCTAGACTTCCAGGTGAACTAGACATGAAGTAGCATTTTGGGATGTTGGCAGTCCTGTTATTTATGGAGACATGGTTCTGTTTACTTGAGAAGTATTTAGCCCAAGTTGCAAAGTATCTGTGAAGTTCAAGTCCTTCTTAGCTAAATTAGTAGATACTGAACAAGATTGTAATTTTGGAACTGAAAGTCTACATAATCTTAATCCTTACTTTAAGCACATCTGATCAGGTCTTAATCATGCATACAGGTGTTTCTTAAGCTCATCTGCACCCTCAGCTTTAAAGGTATGTCTGTACTAGTAAACAGAACAAGTCAGAGTTTTATTAGCATCCTTTAGACAGCCCTACGGAGTGACTGAAGGGACAACACATCCTGGCAGCCTTTCCCAAGGGACAGCACTGGACCCTGTGGTTTTTTTAATTCTATACTACAAGGTTCTCCTGTCCTGTTCTAGGAGGCTTCATGTTCTCAAACACCCCTAGATTATTTTATGCTATACTGCAGGTCATATGTATACTGCATGGCATATAACACACAGCTTAATTTTCACCCCCAAAACACCTTCTGACAGGCAACAACTCAACCGTCACCTTCCTTCAGACATTTTAAACTAACCCCCCGCAGTGTGTCATAAGGCTGAAGAGATTCAGAGGGGACTCAAAGCCAAATGATTTGTAATGTGAAAATGAGAATAGTTCTCACCCTTGTTTTGTTTATCAGTAGAGACATAATTCTTTGTTGTCTACTAACTACAAGACAAATCATCTTTATTTGTGTAGCTGTATTCACTGGTTTCCTCAAGTTGACAGGCCCCCTAAGGCTTATTTAAGTGCTTACCTGTGTTGGTCCTAGTCCCATTTAGTATTGTATAGCATTTTCTTTCATCTTTCTCAGTAGGTCTCAAGGCATGGTTTAAAAGTAATAAAAATATCACTGTCTTCATTTTGCACATAACAGAAATGGCTATGGAGAGATAAAATGTCTTCTTCAGTGATCCTCTGAAGGTTAGGGATTCAAGCCAGGAATATGTGTAACAACCAAGTTTTTTAACATTCAGTGGTACTATTATATTCATTAACTTTTACTTAAATTCATAGCATTGTTTAAACATCAGCAGGTGTGTTAATCTTCTCAGGATCTTTGTAATATCAGTGCTGAAGAGTACAGCGGTAAGAACTGTTTTATTCTTCCTCTTTTTTACTGTAGATTAGCCTTGTATTTAGCCTTACTTTGTTTACCTAGATAATAAATGAGTATAATATGATGGGAAGTTTAATTAATTAGAGAAAAGTCTCTTTATATTACTCATGTCAGTTTTTTACTAGGATATTGAAATCTTCCTATGCAATTAGGGTTTACAAGGTGTTACATGGAGAGAAATTAACAGATAAAGAAAAGATAATGCTGCAGTGCTGATTATCCAGAAAAGTATTTTGTCCCTAAAGTCTTAAAATTTTGGGGTTAAAAATATGGATAGAGAAGAGCTAGTATTATCTATTCCCCTTCATAAAAAAAAAAAAAAATCTTGAAACTATTTCCAGATGTAGGTGAAGCAGGTCTCGCTCAGCTACTGGGGCATTCCCTACTTAGACAAATTAATAATGGAAGAGCTTTAAAAATCAATTTCTAATAAAATAAAATGGTATCTCTCCAAATGAAGGACTTGCTGTGCACAGCTGCTCTTGTGTTAACCATTAATGGCAACCAATAGTGTTGCAGCCATGATATTGAACTCTCCAAAGAAAGTCATTACTGAAGCAGATACTAAGAGACTAGAAAGCCTAAAAAATCCATACAAAATGAATCAAAAGCCTTGAAAACCTAAGAACTTCACCTCTTGTTACAAAAGGTTTTATATTTTATAGCTGTCAATTCCTGTTAACCACTCAACATTTAAAGGAGCCTTTAGAGTAAAACAAAACAAAACAAAACAAAGCAAAGCAAAAAGTAAAACACTTTCCCAGTAATGCAGCTTATAAAATATTTGTTACTGCAGTTACTGTGGATGTGGATAGTTCTACTTACTGCATTGACATAAGCCTCTTCGAGCATTGTTCACTTCCTTTTTTTGTTGACATCTGGGAGGAAAGGACATGGGCTGACATGATTTGGATCTAACCATACTTGTGGTACGGAAAATATTACAATATGTTTAATTGTGGCTTATTTTGCAAAACTGATGTGCTGAATGTTGTAGTTGTGCAAGCAGATCCACCCAGTTACAGGATAATGTGTTACTTCTAGTGAGTTAATGAAATTGCAGCTAGCAGCCCACCATACCTTCATGCTGAAGTTCCTACCATCTCCATGTTGCTATGATACAAATTTGAATCTCCTGAATTTGCTCTTATGGGAGGAAAAAAAACCAAGCCCCAAACCCAAAACAAAACCATCTTGTGGGTTCTGTACCTCTTCTCCTCACGCTCTAAGGATAGTCCTGCCCACTTTGAGGGAACGGTAGTTAGACCAGGTGAAACCAATGTGAGCAACACTTTTATTGAGGATGAAATTCAGTTTACACATGCAGAAGCAGAAATATTTGCCTCTGAACTGGGATAACACAGAGCCGTTTAAGAGATTAATTTTAAGTTGCACGATGCAGTATGTGTTACAGGTTCAAATCGCTTTCATTTCTTTTGGCATATTGGGATCAATAAAGCAATGGATTTGTTTACATATGGACTGTTCCCATATAAAACTCATTGCTGGACTGATTTGGGATGAAACTGAGCCCAGTATTGCTCATAACCACATAGCTAATGTTCTGTGAGATGATTATCCTCTCTTTTCTGTATGGTGATGATGCTATAAAAGTTACAGAGTACATTGCCATAAAGCTGTCTATGTTAGATTTTACATGAAGATAATTTGAGCTCTTGGCAATTTTAAGTCATAGAATCATACAATCATAGAATCACAGAATGCTTTGGGTTGGAAGGCACCTTTAGAGGTCATCTAGCCCAACCCCCTGCAGTGAGCAGGGACAGCTTTAACCAGATCAGATTGCTCAGAGCCCCATCCAACCTGGCCTGGAATGTTGCCAGGGATGGGGCCTCTACCACCTCTCTGGGCAACCTGTTCCAGTGCTTCAACACCCTCACCGTAAAAAATTTCTTTCTTATGTCTAGTCTAAAGCTATTCTTCTTTAGTTTAAATCCATTATTCCTTGTTCTGTCACAACAGGCCTTGCTAAAAAGATTGTCCCCATCCTTCCTGTAGGCCCCCTTTAAGTACTGGAAGGCTGCAATAAGGTCTCCTCACAGCCTTCTCTTCTCCAGGCTGAACAACCCCAACTCTCTCAGCCTGGCCTCATAGGAGAGGTGCTCCAGCCCTCGGGTCATTTTTGTGGCCCTCTTCTGGACCCGCTCCAGCAGGTCCATGTCTTTCTTGTGCTGAGGGCCCCAGAGCTGGACGCAGTGCTCCAGGTGGGGTCTCAGCAGAGCAGAGCAGAGAGGCAGAATCACCTCCCTTGACCTGCTGGCCACGCTGCTTTTGATGCAGCCCAGGATACAGTTGGCTTTCTGGGCTGCACACACACATTGTTGGCTCATGTCCAGCTTTTCATCCACCAGTACCCCCAAGTCCTTCTCCGCAGGGCTGCTCTCAATCCCTTCATCCCCCAGCCTGTACTGATATCGGGGGTTGCCCCGAGCCAGGTGCAGGACCTTGCACTTGGCCTTGTTGAACCTCATGAGGTTCACACAGGCCCACCTCTCCAGCTTGTCCAGGTCCCCCTGGATGACATCTCGTCATTCTGGCGTGTCAACCGCACCACTCAGCTTAGTGTCATCTGCAAACTTGCTGAGGGTGCACTCAATCCCACTCTCTATGTCATTGATGAAGATGTTAAATAGCACCGGTCCCAGTACAGACCCCTGAGGGACTCCACTTGTCACCGGTCTCCATGTGGACATCGAGCCATTGACCACGACCCCTGGATGCAACCAGAGTCATTATCTGAGTAAAATAGTGAAGTGGCTGTGTTCAGTCTTGACTGAACATTTTCTTTGGTAGCATGGAGCTGGTCAGGAACAATCTCTGTCTTGCGAGGGATAATATTAACCGGTTATTAATCCAAGGCATCATTATGATATAAGTATCCTGAGTTTTAAGTATAGTGGTGCAAAACACTTTATGATGATTGATGTTAAGCGTTATTAAAGTTACGGCTGTTTATTATTTTTAACTACCATGTCTCATCACTTTTCACCTTTTACTGAAAAAAACCTGAGGAATTCTGCAAAGGTGCTGCTACCACACCAAAATTCACATGACAACTTTCTGTGTAGTAAACTGAGGAATACCACATTTTCCAACTAGTGTGGGTTATCACATACCTGAATTAAGTCTTGCTTGCAAAAGTTAGGTAAAAGATGACAAGAAATACAAAATGAAACTAAAGGCAAAATATAAGCTGTAGGTTGCACCTTTGCTCCATCTGAGGAAGACTTTACTGAATCTGGCACAGGGAATTGAATAGTCTGTGTTTATGGATGTTTAGAATATTCACATGAATGTTGATTTGAGAGATAGCAAGGTAAAAATCAGCTTGAACATATATTTGTTTGCCTAACCCAGTAAATTCTATGTTGAGGTTGACTACCTAGTAACTCTCTGAGATGGAAAGGTGTGAAGTTTGAGTCAGAATAAGATGGTGCTGTCTGGTATTTGATAACTGGCATTGTCTTGCTATCAGCTTTTAGCCTCTTTCCCCAAATGTGCTGCAGGGTTGTAAAGCTGTTAATAATTCATCTGTGCCTCTCTGTTTCTTGCACATGCATACCTAACCAATAGAGCAGGGCAGATGAGGCCTCATTCAGCAAGACTTTCAGGAAGGCCTCCCTCATGACACTCACGTATGCCTCTGGAATCATTTCATGAATTAACAGTGGGCAGATGGAGCCAAGGTTTCCCTTTCCTGAGGAGTACTTTCATCTAGGCTTTACCTTGTGACAACCTCTGTACTGCATGAATTGATTTTGCGTGTAATCAATAAAACTGAGGATTTCAACCCTACATGTGCAGAAATAACAGAAGAGCATGCCTTACTCTTGCTTGAAATATAGCCAGGCTTATATCTCCATCATGCAAACAACAGAAGTGGGAGGGATATTGAATCCAATGAATAATTTATAAAATATCAAATCTGACCATATGCCAAAGAAGAAAACCATCAAAGAACGTGACTAAAGTCTAATGTATGCAACAGAAAACTGTGTAGTGTTGACATAGTTCAAAGATATTAGTGTGCAACAATGAAACACGGTGAGGCTGACTTCTTCAAGACATTCAGTGAGCCAGGTTTCAAGGCATCTGATTAAATTGCATATTTTAAATGATAGGTTATATAAATAAAACTGTAAATCTCAAAATCCTTGATCTTCAATTTCAGTGTGTTAGGAAAATGTGTAATCATCTTTTTGTGTGTTTCATTTTGCTTTCATCTTAGACCATATAATGGCTTTTGTCAGTGAGATGTCAGCCAGTTTCCCCAAATGGCTTTACAGCATGCTCTGTAAATGGACCAAGGCAATGCATGTGTTTTTCAGTGGTCTCCATCCCTCCTAATTATTTCCTATATAATTATAAATACATAACTATTTATTTTTGCATAGAGAGCATTTATCATCTTTTAAAAAATGATTTTTTAAAAGATGAAATCAGGGTCAATTAAAATTAGATCATTGGAGATCAATTGTCTTAAGGGAATTTCAGTTTCCTAGTAATAGCAATTTCAATAAGATCCTTAAATACTCAGAACATTACCAAAATCAGTGAATAGATTTGAGAACATTAAAAGCCATCTAAAATTAAAAGTTTTAATCCAGAGGGAGCTTAGGATGAATGAGTAATTTAGTCATGTTAATTCTTGAGGTTGAAGAGGGACTTTGGTGTGAATGAAATTTTAGATACTAAGGGCTGAGTCCTTATTTATGGTTAGCCATGCAGAGACTACTACTAGATATGTAAACTGCTGTCGAAAACATCATAAAGATCAATAGAACTAGTTTTCTCAGTAAACATTATATTTCTTAATTAGTGTTTGTATGATCCAGCACTCATTAATATCTGATGAAAAACTTTGTAGTCACAGCATAAACCCAGAAATATTTCCTCACATGGAAACTTCAGCATGTAGGTGCTTGCTATATTTGTCTCAACAGAAGGCTACATATTAATTAGGAAAAACAACCTTATTGACATGTGGCACAGAAAATACTGGTTTAATGGCATGCTAAGAAATAATGTTTTTAAAGACCTTCTCCAAATCTCTCTGAAGCTTCTGAAAATATTTCCAGGACTCTGGATACTGAAAGGGCCAAGCTAGTGAAAGAGATGTTGCAGAATTTAGCTGTTGTATTCACCGCTCAGTATATCTCCCAAAGTGAAAAACTGTAGGGGTTATCATTCACAGTAACCTCCAAAAGTAATAGATACACTGTAAGTAGTGTGCAGAGTGGTTTATTCAGAGTTTCTTTTGCGGGCTAAGGGTATAACTGGACCATTGTAATAGTTCATCATCTAGTTCTGGTGAATGTCTTCCCTTCCATTGTGCTCTTTAACTTGCTAATGTAGCCAGAAAGGGACAGTTTGAACTTTGTTGCAGTCCAGGAAGCTACTGAAAAACTATGGTAGAACTGAGTGCAAGGTTTAGTTGCTTGAATCTTAACAGAAGGACCTCCTCTGAAGAGTGATTTAGAAAGATTTGTTTTCAGATCCTTCATTTTGTTCTATCTCAACCAGAAGTTTTGAGCATTCTCTCCATAAAGAGAGGGAAAGAAAAGAAAAAAAAAATTAAAAAGCATTGTTCTGGTTTGTATTCCAGTTAAAAAAAAAAAAAAAAAAAACAAACAGCTTTTGTTATACAGAGCCTTTTCGTGCTTTTGGAATTATTAGGAAAAGTTTCAGGCATATCAGATTATATTATTTGGTGTTTCCTCACAAATTTAAATTAGCATTAATTTTGCCTCTTCATGTTTGTGAAAGATTTGCCACATTATATTTGGTCTAAAGGACCCAATTCTGAAGTTTGTTCTGTCTAGGCAACTAGTGTTGACCTCAAGGGAATTACGTGCTTACTTGTCAGGTGGTGTGACATTAACATACATTTGTAGCTCTCAGGTTTTGCAGAAAAATGTAGCTAGTTTATTTCTCGTATTGTCTTCTGTTGCACAAGCAAAATGTAATCTTAACCCATATTTCTGTAAATTTTAGTTCAGAATTTAGAAAAGTTAGATTGTAGTTCAAAATAATATGTGAAGTAAGATACACTATCATTTTCTTGAAGGTTATGATAGACAAATTGTAGCTAAATGTTCATGTGATGGTTTTCAGTAGATGTTATTTTGTGAGCCTTTAGAAAATTGATTACATTTTAAGTTAATACATATGTCAGTATTGGCTGTTATAGCAGAATATGATGATATTAGAAGCACTCTTCTTCAGCTCCTGTGTTTGAATTCTTTTTGAATCACCATACATTTACTTTGGAGAATGCAGTTAAGGAGTTGGACTTATCTTTTATTAAAAAAAAAATACCATTAAAAAAAGAAAATATTTAATTCACTTCTTAACGGAGATTGCTAAGAGTTATTGTCACACTAGCAGTGTAAATTACATTTTATCAGTTGTTTTTGAAAAAAATCTAGATGCATACATTCCGATAATTCTCAGTTTATGAAGACTGTCCAAGATATGGGTTGATTAAGAGGGACAGATTTGGTAGGGCACAGCCTTTTGTTGGATGTTAGTGGAAAGACTGAAAGTTTGAGCAAAGATATAGTAGTGTTGGTCAGTACCTTGATTTGTATTTGCTCTTTTACTTAAACTACTCATAACACAAACTGAAATGAGTACGTTGGACACAGATTTTGCAAGTCTCAGGGAATGAATTGCAAGGATGGATTTTCAGATGGAATTCTAATGGATGGGTTAGTCTGGACAGACACAAGAAGTCCATGATTGAACACGTACAAACCATGGCTTCAGGTTCATAAAAACTGGTGAGCTTAACCTGTGCATACCTAATTAATGATACTTAAGTTCCAAATTTGACATATACCAGTCTCAAAAATTCTATTCTCTCATTTCTGGAAATTTCAAAGACCCTTATCACTTTGGATTGGAAAGGACCTGTCTGGTGGTCTAGTCTTAGATCGTATAAAATACCGGTACAGAGTTTGAGATTCTTCTGGTGTGCAAAAATATGCAGTGTTTTCTGTGGCTGATAAATGTATACTGATAAGTGTCTTGTGGGTTATGCTCTGTTTAAATGTTCTGGTAGCTGATTTGCCAACTCAGGTTAAGGTCACTTAGGAAAGGGTTCATTCAGTCAAATAAAAAATAGGCAACCACTCTAAGCTGGTGGCTTCTTTTATATTCATGGATAGAGATGTGATAATTCTTCCCATTTGTCTTAGATGAATGCTTTTTCAGGAAGAATCCTGGAGCTGCCTATACCTTTCGTTATTTCCTACACAGAAAGATGATTAACATCAGGAAATAGTTCTCCCAGTGTTGTTGGCATACAGTGAGAGAGCAAATTGCAGAACATTATTTCATTTCATGTAACTTTTCACATTTTTATTTGTGTTCATTAAGCTGTCAAATGGTTTTGAAAGGCTCATTTTGTTTTTCAGTAAGGAAAAGATGCCTACCCTTGCTAAAAATTATGGTAAAACTTAAATTAAATGCTTGCAAAAGTTATTAATCTTAGTATTTTCTTTGCAGAGACATGAATATTTCCATCTCATTTTATTTTCAGAAGATACAATAATTTCATATTACTTTTCTAATTTGCATTTTTAGGTAAAGCTCTCGAGTCCGTGAATAATTTTTTAGATGTGTAGCTGAGCTTTAGATCAGCACAGTACTATTGTATACAACATTAATTAACTAATAAGTGTTTTTAAAATTAAGTACTTTCTTGTCCAAAAGAAAGTTATTTCATATTCTAACATACTTTGGTTGAAATTCTGGTTCCATTTAAGTCAATAGTCAATTATAGTCAGTAACTGTTTCTTCAACACAATTTGACCCTTTAAGGTCTTTATGTAGTTTTATTGCATTATATTATATGCTCATATATAGAGGAGTATACAGGTATTTCAAAAACAGATTACACAAATACACATTTTTTATCCATACCAAATGTTGATATTTATATAGTGCAACATCTGTGATTCTGATTCATAATACTGTTGCATTTAAAATACTTAGGTTAAAGTTTTTAATTTATTTTATACTTTTTTTTTTTCATTTTTAGCTTCCCCATGGGTAGATAAAAGTCGAACTCCAAACAAAATAGATCTGTATGATGTTCGCAGGAGACCATGGTAAGTTTTCTTATATAAGTGATGTATATACATTACTTACTTTCTAGACATGACTGTAAGGAGGATAACTATCAAATAGGTATAAGGCAATTAAAAACTTTGATTTTGTGCAAAATCAAAGGTAATTCAGGTTATTAGATTGAACCATTCTTCCAGACTTTTGCAAGTGTTTACAAATATGTCTCAGTGGTTTAGACTACCAAAAAAATCACTAGACTGGTAAAGGCAGAGAACAGTGGGATTGTTTCTCATGACTTTTTTCTCTGAACCTCTCAAGGCATAATGCATATTGATACTTGGATTCATACTAGTTGAATGTATTCTTTCAAAGGACGAAGTATTTTTCCCTAAGCTAGGCTGATGTAATAATTCATCTGTCATCAAGATCTTTAGCTTTGAAACAGCATTCATGTTTTTCAGTTATCACTATCTGAAAATAGTGAATTTTGATAAGCATATCCTACTTCCAGGCTTTCCTAATGCAGTTTGGACTTTGGTTTACTTAGAAGACACAGCAAGAGAGAAAATAATAGCACATGGTTTTCTACTTAGCTCAGTTGGTTAGCGCATGGTGCTAATAACACCAAGTTCACAGGTTCAATCCCTGCTTACTGCAGGGGGGCTGGGCTCGATGATCTCTTAAGGTCCCTTCCAACCCAAAGCATTCTATGATTCTATGATTCTACTAGCTACAACAGGAGGATTTTGTTGGTTCAGCTAGATTTAGTTTAGAGATTGCAGAGTGTCTTCCATCACATGCAAGAAATGTGTTTTCAAATTTGAGTCATTCGTACCCTTTATTCATTTCAGGTATATCCAAGGAGCTGCATCTCCCAAAGATATGCTTATTTTAGTTGATGCGTAAGTGTTATTCTGCTTTCAGCTTCTTAATTACTGAAGGAATCAATTGAAAATTTCTCATGTGCATAGCAAGATTTGTTGTAAAACACAAACCTAAAAACAAATTACTAGAAGCATTACAGTAGATTTAACCATGTTTTCATGAGCTTGAAAGATGAGAATGTATGCAGACTTCGTATGTTTTACCATACATATTTAAAAATTGCCAAGTTGGGTTACTATAAAACATTAATAGAAAGTGAGCAAAGAAATTCATAAAAACTCTCTCTTTGCCTTGGCAAGGCTTCCTTTGTTTAGCTAACATTGAGGGACTAAAGAAGGCATTGAACCTGATGTGTCAAACAGAGTGCTTTATGCTGAAAAAATTCTCAGTAAGAGAATTTGCATTTAATGCTTTTAATGTGGTGAAATGCTTTCTTATCAGCAGTGAGTTTTATCAACATTTGTTGTTTCTGCACTTCAGTTTAGGTTTTGCTTTGAATCAAACAAGCTGTCATTTGGGTATCTGAAAATCTAAAGGTGTAAAACTGTGTGTAGGAGTACAAAGGATTTAGATAATGCAACCAATGGGTTGAAGGTGGTAAACTCTCTCAGATTTCTTGAAATGAAAATGAAGGAATGAAGTACCATTTATTTCATCTGAGCCCCAGGACTGGGAATTTGAATGCCAGTTTTAGTCTTTATTTTTTGTTATAATGATGTAACAACATTAATGTTGAATTGGAGAATTCAGGAGAATTATTGACAATTTTAGTGTGAAAGTAGGTGAGAATGCTGATTGGTTCTCTGCATTTTCTTTGTACATTTTAAATAAAATTTGTTAAATTCAACTTTTCTAATATCTTGTGGATTTCTGTTAGGAGTGGGAGTGTCAGTGGATTGACGTTGAAGCTGATCCGCACCTCGGTCATTGAGATGTTAGAGACCTTGTCTGATGATGACTTTGTGAATGTAGTTTCAGTGAGTATCTCTTCTTTCCACAAAATTTGCATTGTCAAGAAAGCCATAAGTAAACTATTTTTAATGCCATATATGAGATATTTGAATATTAAGCTGCTAAGAGACTTAAAATATATTGCAAAATACCACATTTGACTTACTATTTTTTTGTAAAGTATAATGGAAGTCCTAGATTCGTTGCTATCTATACATTTGAGTGAAGGGCTAATTAGCTACAGTAAACAACAAAGGGGATAAAGCAAATGTCATTTAAATAAACTTCTGTGTAGCCAAATTCTCCTTTCCAATATATTATTCTTGTCTGTGTAGCACATGTTCTATTTGATTGGTATGTGCAAATTCTCTTGAAATAATTGGCGGTTCCCAGGCTTTATATTGTGGTATGAGATAAAATGATACAGAGAAGGTAGGGGGAAGTTTCTTCACCCAAACAGCAGACATTTGGGTTGCTTGTGTTAATTGATGCATGATGACAGATGTGCAGCCATACATCTGACCTGCCAAAGGGGTGTTCCTGAGTTCTGCAGTTAGCAATTTGGTGGGTAGCAAAGCAATTTTTCCCATAATAAGTAATGTAATAGAGAGGAGAATCCATGAAGGAACTTAAAAATGCACACAATTTATGCATACAGAGACAGCGTATGTGATGTGCAGGTCAGAGGGTTATTAGGATGGTTGGATTGTAAAGTTTGTCAAATGAAGGAGATGCTGCCTTCTTCGGGGCTGGCTTTTCAGTATCTGAGATCTTTCAGAACATGATCTGAAACTGTAGTACTACATGTAATTTCTACACTTCAAACTTGACTACCAGACTTAAAACTTCTGTTTCTATATAATAGAGTTTTTAAATAGTTCTTTAAAATAATTTTTGGGGTTGTTTTGAATGGCATTGTGGTCTTTCTAGTAGTTGCCTGGAAGTGCAAATTCCTGGTTTTCAAGAAAGCTGAAGGCAAAATAAAATAGATTTGGGGAGGAGGAAGATGGCATGAGCAACTTTCAGTTGTCAGGCTGATACCTTGGATGTCATGCTCTAGCCTTGGGCAAGACTTTTTTGGTTTTTATTAAGCTGTTGAACTGTAGAGCTTTGATTCTAAGGATTTAGGATGGGAACATTGACATGCTCTTAATGACAAGAGACAACCTGCGTGGTGGGTAACTCTGGAATGATTTTGGAGGCAATTGTCAGCTTCTACAGATGTGTTGTAGCCAGCCTGCAGGGAGAAAGACCTGAAATATCACTATCAGAAATCTCTTTGAACACCACTTATTGCTTCATCATTTGCTGTCAGTCTAGCTAGACCTTTCTTCAAGTAGTAGAGAGAAGCTTTTATTCATAATGGCATTTCCTTTGTTAAAATTTTTAATAGTGGATTAGACTGTTTTCTTTAGTCTAAATTGCAGTGAAAAAAGAAGAAACTAATTTTTTAATTATTGTTATTAAAGGAAATAAGCTTCTCTGTAATGACATTAGGGAGATGAAATCTTGTTAGGTTCACTGGTTTAAAAAACAAAATTCTAATCCTAAACTGCTAGAAATTGACTACTGTGTTCAGGGGAGCTGCGCCAGCTTTTGCCATTGGAAGATCTGGACCCCCACTACCTCTTGATTTACACAGCATTCCAAACTCTTTCCTTCATTTACTCCCACCTGACCAGAAACAGTGTATCGTAATGCTAAGTAATAAGTGATAGGATGAGAGGAAGCGGCCTCAAGTTTCATCAAGGGAGGTTTAGATCGGATATTAGGAAAGATTTCTTCACCAAAAGGGTTGTCAAGCACTGGAACAGGCTGCCCAAGGAACTGGTTGAGTCACCATCCCTGGAGGTATTTAAAAGAGGTGTAGATGTGGTGCTTAGGGACGTAGTTTAGTGGTGGACTTGGCAGCATTAGGTTTACAGTTGGACTCGAGGATCTTAAAGGTCTTTTCCAACCTAAATGATTCTATGATCATTATTCTTCACAGAATATTCCATAACAAAGAAGGCATGTTTAAAGCAAGTCCAACTCCAGTGCTTTCTTAATAAATCTAAACCCCAAAATATCAACTTAAACATTTTGTTCTAGGTTGAAGAAATGTAGATTTATTCAGCATGTTTCATGTTATTTCCTAAGGACATTTTCTCTTGAAGCATCCTGGTACTAGACATAATTGGTTAATTAAAAAGTCCAAAAAGCTAGGTGAAAATTTTCAGTGAATACAACATAATCGGATGGATGTATGAACACTAGCAATAACTGGGCATTACCTACATTTTTTCTTTCCCTCCTGGATCTTCTGGCCAAGAAAGCAACAGTTGTTTTATGGCTTGTTAACTTTAATAACAAGAGTGTTTAGTAATGACATTTTGAGTTAACTAGAGAGCTGTTTTACCACTAACCTCTGCCAAGATGTTGTCCCACAAAACCCATATATATGATGATTCATGCCCACAACTGAGAGACACGGATTTAAACTCATGCCAATCACTTCTACAAAGTGACAGGATGATTTAATCAACCGTGCCTGGTATATGAAGAAATCCTAGGGAACAAAAAGCTTAAAAGTAGATGTGTTAAAATACATTAGTTCTACTGATTTAATATAGTTCTTGCATTCATTTCCAGTGAAAAGAGGTTGAACAAACTATTAAGTCACGTAAAGACTGCCAGGGGTTAATATGTCATGATTTCCTCTGGGATTTGCATTTTTCTTATCTGAAGTGCTGTGCTTTGTTGCAGAAAGAAAACCTGCTGTTTGAAAGAGCTCAAATGTATGAGTAATACAGCTGTTTTCCCACTAATCCGGTTATATGCTTTGATAGCAGTAAGTGGTAGATGATAGGGGCAGCAATTCCATCCCAGCACGCTATGATTTAGTGACTTGGTTTCAAATGTTGACACAGAGAGTGTAATTTGTTTATGATTGTGGGGAGGCTGCAGGTTGCAGGAGAAATGTATTTCAACTTCAAATCTGTAGAGGTAGGGAAAACCACACAAAGGAAAAACCTCCCTTACAGCAACAGACATGTGAAAGGTGTGGTAAGACTGTTTAAAATCACTTAGCCTTTGTAAAAATCCAAACTACTATTTACTGTTTAGGAACTGGAAATTAAATATTATAAGCATAATAGGGATAATAGAATCATGCTCTGGGAAAAATTGAAAGCTCATCTCCTGCTCTTGTGCAGTTCTACACATGGAGTAAAGCCAGAGGAAAGGAGATTTCTGGGTGAACTGATTTCAAAGAAAAAACTATGCACCCAGCCTATGAAATTATTGTTGAGGATAAAAGCAGTCTGTGGAAGATACACCCCTTTTTCCACTGGTATTTAATAGCAGCTTATCATGTAATTCCCACAGCTCAGTGGTTGCCAACTTGTTTATTTTGCCCCCCTTACTCCCAAGTTGCTACAAGCTTTATGATTTCCTAATTAAAATATTTATTATGTGATAATGGGGAGTGAAGTTTCATAAAGAGCTTTTCAATTTATCAAAGAACTTTTTTCTCTTTCTGCTGCATGTCCTTCCTGCATTCTGCAGTTCAGATGGCATCTATATTCTCTCAGATACAGGGAAATATCCCTTCCTTCTGGGAAATAATTTCTTAAGCTTGTTTAAAAACTTAACAGACATGACATGGGTGGAAACCTTAGCCTGAAGACCTATTGAAGGGTGGAGGATGCTAGATTTTGCAACCAGGTAACCTGTCATGCTTACATTTTCTCTGTTAGATGTTTCAGATTTGTATGACTATACTTCTGTTCAACTGGCAAAATCTTCCAGAAATGTCTTTAAAATTTAGTTTCCTTTATTACTTCCATTTAAAGTGTTTTAGTGAACCTTACATTAAATTATGTACTGTTGTGGTTTAGCCCCAGCCAGCAACTAAGCACCATGCAGCCGCTTGCTCACTCCCCCTGCCCCGATGGGATGGGGGAGAGAATCGGAGGAGTAAGAGTGAGAAACACTCCTGGGTTGAGATAAGAACAGTTTAATAATTGAAATAAAGTAAAATTGTAATGATAATAATAACAGTATAATAATGATAATAACAATAATAATATACAAAGCAAGTGATGCACAATGCAATTGCTCACCACCCGCCGACCGATACCCAGACAGTCCCTGAGCAGCGATCGCTGCTCCCCGGCCACCCCCCCCAGTTTCTATACCGAGCATGACGCCATATGGTATGGAATAGCCCTTTGGCCAGTTTGGGTCAGCTGTCCTGGCTGTGCCCCCTCCCAGCTTCTTGTGCACCTGGCAGAGCATGGGAAGCTGAAAAGTCCTTGACTAGCATAAGCAGTACTTAGCAACAACTAAAAACATCAGTGTGTTATCAGCATTATTCTCCTACTAAATCCAAAACACAGCACTGTGCCTGCTACTAGGAAGAAAATTAACTCTATCCCAGCCGAAACCAGGACACGTACTCAAATAGACTAAGACATATTTTCTTCCTGTGTTTTTGAATTTTGATACAGAAGAGTTCAGTAGTGGTTAGTTTTTCTAAATAACATCAGTATTTGAGGAAGTCATAAAACATGATAATGATAGCAGTGTGAGATGCTGGCACAGAAGTAGTTGTATGTGTGGATCTAGAGGAGGAGATGAAAAGGATGCCTGTATGAAGGAGCTTGCCAGCAAACTTGCTAATGTACTTCAGTCCTTACTTTCCCATTCTCCATGATGGACAATACTAAGGAGAAAATATAAAGATGTCTGCCATCTTTTTCATTATTTGGCAAATTAAAAAGAGATAGAGAATCAAGTTCCCGCTGTAGGTCTGTATAAACATCTCTGTTACTGATTTAGTCCTGGAGCATTTCAGGTAAAGTATCACAGTAGCTCCTATTAAGTATACAGTCTCCTCAGCATCATAGCTGTGTGAGGCAGTAAACAAATATATATTATTGCTTTTATGGGGTGTTTGGGGTTTTTTTTTCAATGAAAAAGCAATATAAAGGCATGTTTAGAGCTGAGTGTTGAGCTTTTGATTCTCTTAACCACAATCCATCTAATTGTATCATGACTTTGCAGTTTTTCTTAATTAAATGGCTCATTTTCAAGACAAGGGGGAACAATGATAGCTGCAGAGAAACACATCTTCATAGGAGTGTTCCTTAATGGAAAATCATTAGCATTCCTTAATGGAAGGTCATTATCTTGCACCTCCCCTATTCAGGGACCAAGTGAATTTTCATATGTATGTATTTTCATACAGGTATGTTTAGTAAGCCCTCTAGGTGCTGGGTTAAACAAAGCTCGAAGAAGTTATGATCAAAATCTAGTATTCAATTTTTGCATTGCTAAAAATTGCAGGTAGAGCTAGGCTATGTATTTATGGAAATATATGCATGGGAAATATGTCCAGAGAACACGTTTAGCAAATGTAACAAAGATTAATATTCTGCAAATAACAATGGAGAAAATTTGGGAACTATGGAAACCTAGCAATTGTTTAAAAGTTAGAAAGAACTTTCTTTTTTAATGGATTAATGAGAGTAGGAATAGAAGCAAGAAATGCAGTAATATAAACAACATCATGAAATTTTTGTCTGCCTGCAGAATTATGGTTTCATTTTGCTTTCCCTCTAAAGAGAAAGTCGAGAAAGGAGTAAATGACACTGTGTTAAAATATTTCAGGTGGGGCTGGAGTTGACAGGAAGATTAGGGTAGGGAGGATGTTATATTAGTTGGCTTTTTTGAAATGAGGTTAGTTGACTTCGGTGGGACCTTAATCCTGAGGAAAGCAAATTACACAATTCCTATCAAGAAAAAGACAAAGCAAAGGACCACTAGGAGGCAAACTTCTTGTCATCTTCATCTCACATGATGAACTAGAAATGTTTGTACAGCTTCAGTGACATGGCTAGAGACAAATTTCCATCTAAATAGTGTATGGATTGATGGTTCAGTTTCTCTCCTGGGAGGCAAACCATGAGTATTTGAACTCAGATTTTGACTGTATGTCTCTTGTGTTCTGGCTGAATACTGTTACATAAATGTGGATCGTATTACTAATTTAACACAAAAGGGATTATAGAATCATAGAATCATAGTATTGTTTAGGTTGGAAAAGACCTTTAAGATCATTCTGTCCAACCATTAACCTAACACTACTAAGTCCACCACTAAACCAATTAAGGGTAGAGTAGCAATTTCATGTTTCCTGGCTTGGTGGCTGGATTATTTACAATGAAAGTAAAAAGTAGGAATCATTAAGATTGGAAAGGACCTCTAAGATCACCAGTCCAATCATGAACCCAGCACCACCATGCCCACTAAACCATGTCCCAAAGTGCCACGTCTACCCGTTTTTTGAACACCTCCAGGGATGGTGACTCCACCACCTCTCTGGGCAGCCTGGTCCAATGCTTGACTACCCTTTCCATGAAGAATTTTTTCCTAATATCCAATCTAAATCTCCCCTCGTGCAGCTTGAGCCCATTTCCTCTCATCCTATCTCTAACTACTTGAGAGAAGAGCCCAACACCCACCTCACTACAACCTCCTTTCAGGTAGTTGTAGAGAGCGATAAGGTCTCCCCTCAGCCTCCTCTTCAGGCTAAACAACCCTAGTTCCCTGATTGGCTCAGATTGTACAAAAAAAGACTGTAGGTGTCTTCTCTCAGGACTGAAAGTGGTTTATGGTTGATTGCTTGGTTCTTGAAAGCATCTTCTCACAGTCTTGAGTGAGTCATCTGAGAACCTGGATTTCAGACATAATCTCAAACTCACATAATTTGACCTTTTCTGGCTGTTCTGGAGTTCATAAATAAATAGGCTGATAACTGATTTGATCAAAGCTGAGAAGCATTGTCACTGTGGAAAATTCTTGTGTCCATAGACTCTCAAAACTGTCAGATACAAGCACTTCAAGAATCACTAGTGGAAGCCAAATAAATTTGAATGGCACATAAATAGTTAATATGCCTCAACAAATTGCAAAGAAAGATTCTTGTTGTCTTCATATCAATATTTAATGCTTTCCTGGAAGATGCACTTTAAGCAAACATGTACCACTAAACATAATTGTTAAGGTCTATTACAGAAGTAACCAAGGGAATTCTAAGGACCTGTGATATGTGGGTGGTGGACAGTATGCAAGAGATCAGATTAGACTATCTCGTTGCCCTTTTTAGCCTTAAATCATAAAAGTTCTGTCTGATTGTTTTGTTGATTGGTGGGGTTTTTTTGTTTGTTTGTTTGTTTTGTCCTGCTGACTTAAATGTTTATCCCAAATAGCTGTTTATCATCCACCTTAGTTACTAATGGACTGGAAAATTCTTCATCATCCTTGTGTGATATGAATACTTTAGCCTTCATCTTTGTAAATAGGGAATATTTACCACCTACTTTTTTTCTTTTCTCTGTATACTTAACAGTTTAGCCATATCTATCTAGCAACAGATGTGTTCACTAGTTAGGCTTTCTCTTATTCCTAGTGTACTTAAAAATTCCTTGTTATCTTCAGTTTAACCAGCCCTAAAATATTGTCTGTACAGTAAGACAGAACAGCATATTTGTATAAAACAGACATATACAGAATAGTCCACAATATGGAGATGAAAATCAAGTGTTACTTTGCTGTCCCAGTTATAATACTCCCTATGGTACTTGCTTACATTTTTTTTTTAGTATCTGGGTTAAAATAATATGCCAGTATGTAAAACCAATATAACACAAAACCCATGGTGATGTTAGGCGGGGTCAAGTCTTCTCTCTCTAAGAATTACAGCTAGTACCAGGGACCTCTTCCAAAAGCCAAGTTGCCACCTTCAGCTCAGAACTGTGCTCAAGCTAGTAAGCCTTCATAAAAGTACAGACAGCCAGGGTCTTTTCCAACCTAAATGATTCTATGATTCTATCCCATGCAGAAGCTACTCACATATCTGTTCGAAGGCCATGTAGCCATACCTGATATATGCTAGGGAATTTAGAAAGCAAGCACGTGTTTCAACAATTTTTTCCTGATTTCTCATTTAAACTGAGCCTTAAAAAAAAAAAAAAAATTGAGAAACCTTTAGAAGATGAAGTTATTTTTCTTTTAGAGTTACAAAATAATAACCAAGCCATCTGAATTTAGGGATTTGTTTGTTTATAGATATATTATTTTACCTGTTAGGGGAAAGCATACCATGCCAGATTCAACACCCCAAGAGAGGTGAGGCTGCCACAACTCCATGCCACAGATCCAACCTGTAGTGAAGCTGAAAATGTATTCCCAGTGGGCACATGCACACAGAGCACATGCATATGCCACACAACATATATTCATGTATATACATACATACCAGGCTGGCCACACAGGTAACACAGGCAAATGCAGAGCACTGACGTGAACACAGGCAGTGCCAAAAGCCTCATCCTGCTGAGCAGGATGGAAGTCTGCTGATGAGACCATATATGTGTGTGTGTGTGCATGCACATATATACGTGTGTACTGTGTGGATCCCTCCAGCAGCTGGGCTCAGACACTGTCTGCCCAGCAGCTGACCCTGCATCTCAGTCTGCCACCTGGCCATACAAGCCCCTGAGGCTGCAGCCCCATCCAGTTGCTGGTAGAGACCACCTCATGGACGCACGCAGAGCTGGCAGGGACTCCCCTGGCCCCAATAGCCAACCTCCCTGTGATCTCATCCTTAGAGCCACACACACGTTTCACCTCTACGCCCCCAGGACCAGCACCTCGCACTCACTCCAGGTGCTGGTACCATGGACATATGGGTCCCTGGCACCTACAGTCCCACTCCAGTTGCTGGCACCGAAGCCCACTCACTTTAGTCTCTCTAGCTGCTGCAACATGGACACATGGGCCCTGTGACCTGTGTTCTGACTCCAGTTGCTGCACTTACGGACACACACGCAGAATAGAGAGTCCCTCACCCCAGAAAAGAGGTAGAAATGCAGTTTAATAAGAAGACAGGACAGACTGCACTGATGAGGTGCAGAATGTGGCCAGACAGCAAATTATTTACAGGAGACCAACAATTTTTCCCCATATCCCTCTATTTTCCCACACTTTTTTGTCCCCAGATCCCCTAAATCCATCCCTCTCCTCACCCTGGTTCCTCCATAAAATATTCCATAATAAGTCCTGAGCAATCCTGAAATGCTCTTCCCCTGCATCCCACGAGGTCTCCCATACAACCTCCCTGAGTCCAAAAGAGGGGTTATTGTATTGTCAATTATTGCCTAGGCCCTACTTGTAGTTAGTGGAGAAAAATGAAAAACATCTCCAGCAGACAAGTGATCTTGACAATCTTGAGGACAACTTACAGCCAGGAGGTGCTTGTCTCCCTCCACCGGCTGTAGGGAGAGCCTGGCCCACTGTCCTGGACTGGGCTCCCAACTGAGAGATCACTGAAATGAGATGAGCTGAATCATACTATCTCTGTTCAGGTGAGAATGCAGAAGGGAGTCAGTGGGAGTAAAAACAACACACATTTTTGGGTTTTTTGCACCTTTTATTTCTTTTTGTGTGTTGCTCTTTGCTTTAACATATCAGCTAAGTTTTTACTGTTGTGTTATTAACTGTAACTTAAGTTTGCTGTGGAAGGAAAATGTTCAAAAGTTCTGTAAGAGGGAAAAAAAGAAATGGAAAGAGTTGGAAAAGGAATAGGCCAAATTTTAAACCAAGATCTGTTTCATTTTAGATCTTCCATGAAGTGTTAATTCTAGGGAACAGAGTACTTGAGTGCACGAAGAGCCAAAGAGAATGGAAAGTAGAAGCTGAAATTCTACATTAGGATGTCAGGAGCAGGGATGTTGCTGGAAACTGTACATTTATTACTGTACAGTATAGCTGACAATTCCAGATGGCTAGAAGAGTCACCTCCATTCCCACACCGAGGGATTGCTTTGGGCATCAGTACAGATTCTTATTGTCTTCTCTTATAGTTGTCAAATGTCAGGAAGTCAGACTTCTAACAGCACATGACATGGGCTTCTGCGATTTCCAGAATAAATTCTAGCTCTCTAGTATAATAGTAGTATTTAAAATTAATAGTTTAGTAGTATATAAAATGAGGTGATAGCTCTACCTCATGGTTGCACTGGTTAATAAATCTGTTGTCTATTGCCAGTTTCTTAATTTTTAGTAAAGCACAAGTCTTAGAAAGAGACCCTGCTTTGTCAGACATATCATCAGTCCTGTGATTTTTGATGGCATGTCAGATGCTGGACCAAAAGTGCGTTTCTGAGCCAGTTTTCCAACTAGGAGACAATTATTAGGGGGCATTGTGATGGCATAATTAAAAATTTGTGGTGGGTGAATGGTGTCTTGAACAATGAACTCATTCATTACCAGTTCTGAAGAGGCTGGGCTGGGCAGGCTTTAATGATTCTTCTGGGGAAAGTTGACTAACCATGTTAATGAAAAAAGAAGAAAATGAAGGCTGCCTATAAGGTTTGGGACAGGGTGGGGTCTATTTGTTCTATGATACCCCTTTTTTAATATGTTTTCTATAATATTCATCTATTTGGTAGGTGAAAATTTTAAGACGTGTAGTTTGGTGTGAATCTGGAGGATCTCTTAACTTAGGAAAAATATGAGTGAAATACTCATTGACTTCTCAAGTCTCACGCTTCCGAGACTCACACTTTTCCCTCCTGTCTCATGCTTCCCTGCCTTAGCAGCAGCATCTCACACATCAGCAGCGTGCTGCCACAGCCTCCTTGCTGCTCACGAACCCCAGGCACCACGCGCAGCCAGGCACGTTGCTCTCCCTGCAAGGGTGACAGGCACATTTGAGTCAAGCCATGGGAATATGGAGGTGATATGGTAGCCCCCTGCTGTCCCCCAGTTACGTGGCCTGATGCTGAAATGTATGTCTATCTTGTCATTCGGTGCACTGACTAAACATTCATCTTGCTGTTGATGCCCTGAGTAGCAACCTCACATATCCAGTGAATTTATAGATAACGGTTTAATACTCAGACCTTTGTCTCTGGTGACCAGCAACAGGACACAAGGAAATGGAATGAAGCTGTGTCAGGGGAAGTTCAGGTTGGACATTAGGAAAAGTTTCTTTACCAAGAGGGTGGTCAGTCACTGGAACAGGCTCCCCAGGGAAGTGGTCGTGGCAGCAAACCTGCAGAGATCAGGGAGTGTCTGGACAACACTCTTAGTCATTTGGTTTAGTTTTAGATCGTTCTGCAAGGAGTAGGAAGTTGGAATTGGTGATCCTTATAGGTCACTTCCAACTTGAGATACTCTATGATTCTATGATTCTACGATTCATCTTTTTGGCCAAGAGTGTTCCGTGTTCTAAACAACTTGAATTTGACTGAATGAAGATTTCCCCAGTCAAGTGATAATAAAAAAAAAAAGTCTACAAAATAATTTTCTAGAAAATCTCTTCTTGTTCCAGCTCTCTCCTAGAGTGTATCTGGGTAGCAGAGCTGTACAGTGCAGACTACAGGACTGCAGCACTGCAATAATGCAGTGGTTCAGATCAGCCAGCTTTTTCTGGGAGATGCTGAAGTTTACAGTACTGAAATTCTCAGTAGAAGTCAGAAACACATCATTTTAAGTAAATAATACATGCTAAGTTTACCACAGCATCGTGAAATGATCATAAATGGGATCATGTTGCTAAGCTAATTCACCTTTCAGCCTGTGCTGACGTTCTTTGTTGTAACTCTGACTTTACGGTCTGAACATTAATCCTTTCGTACTCAGTGGGACCTTTGCATTGATTTATAGATAACCATATCGATTAGAAAGGATAACAAAGCTAACTGAGAGGAGATATTAGCCCAGTATTTGGTCCTTTCCCAAATATTTATCTCATATTATGCTACAACATGTTTTTCAGCAGATATGTCGTGATTTAACAGTTATATTGTTATTGAATGCTGCTACCTGTGATCTGTCAAGAGTCCTTTCAGAAACTTAGTATTAAGCATTTTTGCACCTTATATGTAGTCTGTCTATAATGCATATATATACATTTCACAGTGAAATGTGATGCATTTTAAATTTCTAGAAATGCTTATAGTGTAAATTAACATATAGTCTTAATTTTATTGCTTCCTATACTTGCAATACAATTTAAGAAATGCAGGAGTGCTCCTACTAAGTAGTAGAATAAAGTTTAAACATTTTCTCTACAGTGTATATGTAGGGTTGTACAGTATACCTGAAGATTATCTCTATGCAAGTCATAGGATAGGAGAAAACAATTATTCTGTAGCAAGGTACGAATGCTGAATTTTAACACCCCATATTATTTTTTGGCCTGTCAAATTACAAACTTTGTTGCTTGAACTGCCTCAAATTTTCTGTGTACTGAGATCTACATGGGAAAAAAACTTTGCAGATTGCTTTCTTACTATCCTCTAAATGGGTTCTGATAAATATTTATGATATCTTCTCACTGCTGAAATAGAGATTGTAACTGGCATTATTCAAGATTCAGTTATTCTTAGGATTAACCCTAAAATCCTATTACCAAGCCTAAAGCAGCAGGAAAAAAAGGAAAAGAAATCAGCAAAGCTGGATTTAGCTGCAAGACGAAAGCCTGATGAAATCAGATCTATTTCACTATTGCTCATTTAATATGTATAGATACAACTGGGTCACCAAGCTGGTTTAGCCATGAGGTAGAAGTAGCATAGCAACAAACCTCAGCAGATTGAAAGTCAGTAGCAGTGGTATCCGATTAGGTCTAAAGCAAGCTGACTACGTTTTTCTCAATTTCCAGTATTCCTGGAGTGATGTTTCTGATTTATTCAGCTACCATGATCTCAGTATTTCAGATGTATAGGTTTTGTCTCTGTAGCGAGTTTAAGTATAGGAATTACTGCTTTGTTCAAGTTTATATGATTTTTTATAAAAGATAAACATTTCTGAATGTCTAAAAATACACAATTTACAGTTTAAGGCAGGGTCTTATGATTTTTTATAAAAGATAAACATTTCTGAATGTCTAAAAATATACACAATTTACATACAGTTTAAGGCAGGGTCTTATTTAATGTCAAAAGTTTTGGAGGGGTAGTTTTTTAGGGTTTTTTTAGTTTTTTGTTTGCATTTTTTTTTAACTTAGAAGTGTAATTTCAGGAGATTCTGACGTTATTAAACTAATTAGGATGAGTGAAGAATAGGGAGGCAGGTAAGGATTGTTGGGAAAATCTGAATTTTTACTTACATTTGGTATTAAAAAATATTCAGTAAAAATGTCACTTTTGCAGGTTTCAGAGATGCAGAAAGATATTTAGATAGGAGGTTTGTTGAGAAATGTAACTGTTACAGCTTTTCCTTTATGACTATTGTAAACACGGTTTGTACAGCTGTTGGAAATTGAGATGCATGTTTTGGTAATATGGTTCCTTTGTATGGAAAAAAAAAAGATTTTCATTAGGATCTCTTATATTCAACATGTGGAAATTTTTCATTAAGGTGGAAGTTTGGATTTTAATAGTCCTGCTTCTTCAGTCTTTTGGCTCAGAATAGTATTTAATTGTTTTAGTTGGAATGAGAAATTTATGCTATTCACAGAATGCACCAACGACCTCCACCAGAAGTGTAAAATTTCCCATTTCAAGGGTTGTAAGAGCCGTTCAACTTTTTTTGTTGTAGTGCCACCTAGTGACCAAAACCTGAAAGTTTTTAAAAGTTCCACTAATTTATTGGTTTTGATTCGTTTATGCTGTTGCATTTTCCAGTAATGAGGTGATTTACAAAAGATTTTGTGTTTTTCAGGTTGAATTGCAGAGCTAGCACTGGTTTCCTCCATTTCTTTTCCTGAGAATTTGTATTCACATAAACATATTGCTGTCCTTACTGAGAATTGTGGCATTCCTCAGTGGATTAGTGCTTTGTCCAGACGGCATCTGATAAATGCTGACTGATGAAACTTGCCGTCTTGATCACGTCATTAAAAAAATTAAGTACATACCTATAAAAATACAAAATTATTTAAAAATATATGTACACATACATATAAAGACATCAGATACAGCAGAAAAAAAAAGTTCTTGACTGTCAGAAACAGTAATAAGCACTTTCTGGTCATGATAAATGAATGCCCCAAGACGTTACTCTGTAGTTCTTTACAATGTTTCTTCTTATGCTGCTGTTTTCAATGCCTGTTTGTTTTGCTAGCATTACACGTAATGTGAAGTCTAAGAAAGTGCAATGAAGGGGATGCTTTGAGTTTCCTTTCACAAAAGAAGCAGAATCAATTGAAATGTTTTATTTGTATTTAAATAACCTCCTACACTTGCCAAAAGAATAGATTTCAGATTTATATCCCTTATACCTCTCAGGAGATGGAGATATAGATAGATATAGAGAGAGGGATGGATGGATATATAGAAGAGAATTTGAAATATTCATCAATTTATACATTGCCTGTGAAATCAGAGATTTTTCTCTCGCAGTGCTGTAGTCTTCAGAATGAATTGCATTTGCTGTGTGTGCCTTTTGAAGAAGTTTAAGTGATGAGCTGTTCATGACAATTCATGCTTTAAGAACTTGTGCCCTATTTGACCTTGTGGTTTAAATGGCATATAGCAAAATAATTAATATCAAGTTAAAGGGCAAATTTGAGGACTCGGAGTTGGTGGCACAAAGGAAAGGGAAAAAGCATATTGTGGTGCTCTAGTAGTGGGAAATTGAGATTAAAGCATCTGGCCATGTCTTTGCCTCAGATTTACTTGTCTTCTTCCCTGTTGCTTCACTTTTCTCACCAATAAAATGAGAACAGTTCTGACCTATTTCACAAGGAGTCCAAGACACTCAGTAATGTTTGAAAATGTCTGTGGTGTTAAAGTGTGGATGTCCCTGGGAGTTATATGCTATGTGTTACTTGCTAAAGCTTGTCAACTGGGGAGAGGTTGGCTGGTATCTGCAAAAGGCAGATTTATCAAAAAGTTTCTTAACAGACAAGCCAGTTTGTATCTGTTCAGCAGGTAATATATTGAACTGAATGCAGTTTTAGAAAAAAAAAAAATTATACGTTTTACTTCTCATCTATTTTGTTTGCTGCTTTTTTCCCAGACTGCTTGATAGCTTTGATCTTTCTTCTTATCTGTCTCAAATGTTTTCCAGTCCCTGTGTATTCCACTTCTGAATACTGATCCTTTCTTTTTTCATTTTGCAGCCTTTTTCCATGAGGGTTCTCCCCCACCCCCTACTTCTTTTGCCTTATACTGTCCTCTTAATGAAAACACCTGTCTGTCAACTCTCTCATTCATTTTTTGATCTGCCATCATATCCACAGAGTGCATAGAGTGGGAACAGATATAGGAAATAAATCAACATCTCTGTTTCACTTCCCTTGAATCCTTTAATATCCTGGTGTTGGGGCAGGAGTTTTAATAATTTTAAAGAAGGATGCTTTTAGTGAGAGCAGGTTGAGACTCTGGAAAAGAAGAGGATTTTAGCAATGCAGAAGTAACTATTCTGGAATTAGAAGAGGGTTTCAGAATGACAACCCCTTCTCTTGTCCATCAGTTTAACTCTTGGGGCACTATGGACTGCAGAGGTCCATGTGGCTGGAGGAGCCCACAGCTCAATGGAACCACCCAAGGGAAGGGAAAGGTCTCTAGCATGTAGATATTTCACTGCAATTCTGTATAATTTTCCACTGGTTTTGTAAGTTGATCCTTCTCTGAATAGGAGGAAGAAGACAAGTCCTTGTAAGACTGTCATTACTATTTCTGTTTCTGACCTTCTCCAGAATGACAAGGTTCAAGCAGCATTAAACTCACCCCCCCTTTTTCAGAGTTTCATGTGAAGTTGAACAGATTAAATTGGCTTTGGACTTATTGAGTTGCCCCATATATGGCCAAAGATTATACTGGTGGTTTGAGGTCAACTAGATGAAGTTCTCTAACACTCTTAGTGTCCCAGTAACAGGCTTGGGTATTCCTGCCCAAACCTGTGAATAGGTGGTCTTCATTTCCTCAGACCTGAGGCTCGTTCTGGGCAATCCCAAAGGCAGAGGCTGCAAAAGCATATAAATAATAGGGTAGTGAGAAATAATCTAGTGAAAAATACATCTAGATCATATACCTTGCTATATAATTACAAGACAAGTTTAATTATATTAATATTTCATGATACTTTAAAATAAAAAGATAACGTTAACCTGTTTTCCATGATTTTCAAGTGTTTTGCTGCAAGCACCTCTTATTTTAGCTTAGATAAGGAATAAGCTTCTTATATAGTTGAAAAAGTAGAAGCTGTCACTGGTAGTGGGTGGCTTTAGATTTTAACAATTGAATGGTTTGCCTCCAAATGTCATCTGTTGTTTTGTAAGTGACTCATTGAGCCCACGGCATCGTACACAAGTTCCATTTATTTTCTTTTTACCACAATAGCATTTTTATGACATATGTTTATCGTTACTGCAGTAATTAGGGGGAAATGCCAGTCTGATAAATACCCAGCGCATAGATACATTGAGAGTATTTTATTCAATAAAGCATGGATCATAATTACTTTAATTTAAAACCTTTGATAGGGCTTGATTTTGTAAGAACATGGACTTGCTGAAATGGCAACTGTTTTGAAATGTTGCATGCTCTTCCAGCTAGATACTAAGTGATTTGGTATATAGTTAACTGGTTTTCAAGAGTAATGCAAACCTAAATAAGCATTATTATGGTTCTTAAGAGACAGGCAACGTGACCAGTAATTGTTATAGGCTTATTGTAGGTATTTTGGCTTTTGCTATCTTAATGTATGAAAAATTTTTAAGGCCACTATAGCTATTATATTTCAGATGAGTGCAACTGAAGACTGGCTCAGTTTGGCTAATTCAAAGTTATGAATAGTCCTGGCTTTTGTCACATGGTCAACTGATTAAAGAGCAAAATTATTTTAGTGTTGTGTAGTGGGTATGACAAGCCAGTTTTAAGGGCAAACTGAAGGCTTTTACACTTGAAATCCTTCAGCTACTTCAGTAATTTACTGGAGTTTAAATTAATTAAATGTAGTCCTGAATTTTGTTCCCACCTTTGGACATTTTTATCAGTCACTTTTCAATATTCAGACTTGCCTTCACCTCCTAGCAAACAAGTAAATGTTCATTTTGGAGGGCTGTTTTTTCATCTACTGATTCCTTTATCTAATCACAATGTTTTCTCCTCTGCTTTGTTGACTGAAGTTAACATTAATGTTGACTGATGTATTTCAAAACAGCTGGCTCATATATTTTCTTAATTAAATTACAGCATTTGCAGACTTTGGTTGACATAACTCTCCGTTCTACAAATGTGTTATTTCTCTCCTTCATTTTACATCAGCATTTGTCAATCTATAGATGCAGATATTTTGACCTTGAACCTTTGTTCAGTTTACATCATGTGTAAGTACAGTACAGTTTACTTGTTAACTGCTTAAACAGTTTCAGCCAGTATTCCTGTCAATTTTTAAAATGTCATTTTTGTATCCGTAATTACCAATCCATATGCTAGATACCTGACCTTCATAGAAATAATTTTCCTGGTACATTTGCAGGACTGCTAGCAAGCAATTTAGACTTGCAGTTTAATGTTAGTGGCATTCCAGGGAGAAATTTTCACTTGTCAATAAATTTTTACTTGAACACCTAAACCGCTGTTTGATACAGCCCAAGACAAGGCATGCACTGACCATAAGATTGAATTTATGGTTACTTTTATAGTAGCTCACAAAATAATTTGCATATAATGTCACTGATGAAGCAGAACAGTGTTTTCACTCTTCTTTTTCAGATGAAATTGGCTTGTGTAGAGCAGAGCTACCTGCCAGATAGTGGTGGTGGTCTATTTTCCAAGCACAGATCTGTACTCTCATCCCATCTTACAATTAGAATGCATTGTCAGATCTTGTATTTTTAAAATTACTTTACTTGAGTAATTTTCTTTTCATGGTTACAAAATCAGGTCGAGGCAAGCTGAAATAATTCCACAGCACAATGTTTTCACTCCCATATCGTTAATGTACCTAATAACCATCAGGTGATTTATTGGTTACTTCTGGAAGAAACTTCTGTAAGAAACACCATTCAGTGTGTCAGTGTTCTGCACCAAAGTGAATTGATTACAACTGTGTGATCATTTCGTGGTTTTGCTTAAGCAGCAAAACATGCTGCTTAAGCACAGCGAATAAAAATCACCACATGATATTGAGGGCAAATGGAAAAATGAATGACCAAAATTTGTTTAAGTCTGGGGAAAGAACTTTTATAAAAGATAATGGCTTTAAAATCACACAACGGATAGATATGTTAGGGTTCAGTTGGGAGTCTTACATTATAATCACAGCGGAGGGTTGGTATTATTATTTTATTTTTATTATATAATTATTATTTTCTGGGAAACATGGCATGCATTAAAGGAATATTCAAGCTGAAAAATCGGTTATATGTAGTCCGATTCCATGTGTTCATTTATTTTAAAGGTGAAGTTTGCATTGTGACACTGGGAGAACTGGAAAATATTTTTTATCTTCATTATCTCATCCTGTTTTCATACGTTTGTTACTGTGAATAATTTAGATATCTGATACTCTATTTATAGTTGTGGTATTAGGAAAATTAAAGCCCTGAAAAATAGAATCGTACAATCGTTTAGGCTGGAAAAGACCTTTAAGATCATCCAGTCCAACCATTAACCTACACTACCAAGTCCACACTAAACCAATCAAAGGTAGACTAGACTAAACCATGTCCCAAAGTGCTATGTCTACTCGTTTTTTGAACACTTCCAGGGATGGGGACTCCACCACCTCTCTGGGCAGCCTGGTCCAATGCTTGACTACTCTTTCTGTGAAGAAATTTCTCCTAATATCCAATCTAAACCTCCCCTGAAGCAACTTGAGACCATTTCCTCTCGTCCTATCATTATCTGCTTGGGAGAAGAGACCAACACCCACCTCACTACAACCTCCTTTCAGGGAGCTGTAGAGAGCGATAAGGTCTCCCCTCAGCCTCCTCTTCTCCAGGCTAAACAACCCCAGTTCCCTCAGCCGCTCCTCATAAGCCCTGTGCTCCAGACCCTTCACCAGCTTCGTTGCCCTTCTCTGGACACGCTCCAGCACCTCAATGTCTTTCTTGTAGTGAGGGGCCCAAAATTGGACACAGTATTCCAGGTGCGGCCTCACCAGTGCCGAGTACAGGGGCACAATCACCTCCCTGCTCCTGCTGGCCACACTATTCCTGACACAAGCCAAGATGCTGTTGGCCTTCTTGGCCACCTGGGCACACTGCTGGCTCATGTTCAGCCGGCTGTCGACCAGCACCCCCAGGTCCTTTTCCGCCAGGCAGCAGAATATTACAAAAATAAATAAGCAACCTTTGTCATATTATTATATACAACGGACTCTTTTGTAGAATGCCTGATCAAATACAATATTGCATTTTTCCGAGTTAAAACACTTGTTCACGCTTTTGCATGTTTTTAGAAACAGTTGTCTCTTTGTGACACATTGGGAACTGCATATTGATAGAAAAGGGGTCAGAAAACTTTATGTAGGATAACTTGCTCCCACAGACTTTAATCACCTGGGGAACAGAGCTATAAAATTGGGACAGAATAATAACTGTCCTTATTAATTGGAAAGACATATGAAGATTCTTATATTCTATTCTCATAGTGTATATCCTTGCCTAGCAAGAATCCATACCATTTTTTAGCAAATACAGTCCTCAGAAAAACAGCAGCTATACCATAAACCAGTATCAGCATCTCACCAAAAGACAATATTAACTCATGAGGAATGAGCAAAAATAAGCCCCCTGAAAAATAAATATAATTTGAAGATGACAAGCTATGACTTTAGTTGTGAACTACTTAATGCTCAAAATCAAAATAGTGGGTTTTCTTCTTTAGGTTCAACATACATGCAGGAGTGGTTTGCGGTACAATAATGACATTAGAAGATGAGGCAGACAAATTCACGCTTCAAAGTGTCTAGTTCACGGGGCACTTTGACACATCTTTTTTGCGAGAATAAGAAATTACATGTGGAACCATAAGTTAGAATCCAGCATAGCAAATGCTCTCATAATAGTGATTGGATTTGCTCACTTACAGCCAAAAAACCCGCAGTTGCAGCTCTGTGGCTATTTTCAAGAAGGATCTGGAACAAATTAGGCTAAGCCTTCTGCTGAGAATGATGCCTTTCTCTGTCAGTCATCTCTGTATTTGCTATTATGCGTTTGCACCTACTGAGTCAATAGCAGAAGTCTCATTGATTAAAGTGGGTGTTTGAAAAAAATTACTGGTAGTTCATATTTTGTTTGGTCCTAAGGGCAGGGAGCATGCATATGTACGCATCTGATTCCAGGACATGGAAAAGTCTGCATACCTCCTAAGCATCCTACTAACTTGAATTATTATGTATTACTAAAAATGGTTTGATTATCAATCCCTTCATCCTTTTAAGTTCTGTTTGTTGTAAGTGTCCTGCAATTATGTGCAAGTTGATGTTTGTGGCTGATAGCAGTTCTCCCTCTGTACTCTGCCTGGTACTTAGTGATTTATTTTAGACATGTAAGTAGTCTGAGCAGTTATTGAAATCTGTGACCTTATTTAGCTTATCTTCTATACAGTACTATTGAACTAATTAGCAGCATTGAGACTTAAGCCAAGGCCTGATTTTGAAGTTATTTTAAGGCTTTGCACCAGGTTGACAGCATAAAATTACATTTACATTTACTTTCACTGAAGACCTTTAATCAGGAAGAGACATAATAATCTGTTTTCAGCTGAAACGTAAATTAGGAGGTCTGGGGTTTAGCAACTTTGCTGAGACGGAGTTTTACAGAGTTTTTTGGACATGTTATTTGCCAGTGAGAAAAAAAGCTCACACAAGAAATCTGAACAGAGAAAACATTTTAAAAATTGGCCAAGACAATAGTTTTAGTAATATTAGTCAAGAGTATCTTAAATAAAAATCACTGTGTTGTAGTTAAAAGGAGATTTTCATTCAAATAGTGTTCAACACAGATTATATGAACTAATATGCACTTTCATTCAAGACTACAGTTAGAATCATACACGCTACAGCTTTTTTTAAGAGAAGTCTCATCTTTGACTTTAGATAGATAGATACAGAGGTAGCTAAAAAGTGAGATGTATTTCTGTATCCCCCTCTCTACCAAGAGATAAATGTATGTATATATTTGTACTCACATATGTACGTATGTATATTTATATAGACACAAATTCTAAAGAGATCATAAACTGATTTCTACTTGTGCAGACATTTTTCACATAAAATTTCTATGTATGTTTTTAAATAATGTCAAGATATCATATAAATGATTTTTTCAGGGAGTAGTCTTTATGGATATGTGGGTAAGAGAGAATAAATATGTGTGTTCTCAATGCGCAAATTTGTATTATTATTAACAATATTCTCCTATTTACAGCTATACTCTCGTGTACTTCCTTTGCCCCAAGAGTGTATTTTGTTTTCTGTAGGATGTATGTACTAATTGATTATGACCTGCAAGTTTCACTGTAAAACAGCAGGTTTAGCAACAGACTAGTACGTGCAATATGGAAGTCACCTGATAATTCAACCAATATTTTTCAGTGATTAAAAAAAGTAAAATAAACATTTTCCCATGTTCTTGATTTCCCTAACTCTGCATTTCTCAGTTTGATTTCATTATATGAGCTTGAAAAAAAAATTGTGGGAGTTTTCCTACTACAGTAGAGGGTTTTGGATTGCAACAGAGTGAAGCACCAAATACCTCTTTTTTTTTTTTTTTTTTTTAGTATTTATTGCCCAATTTTGAAATCTCCAGACACTGATGGACATTCTTAATGTAGTGGAAATTAAAATCCAAATGTGACATGCTTTATCTCATGGATCAAGAAAACATTAGCCTTTTCTACTACAGTACCTAGAAAAGAGAATTAACTGTCTTTAATACTCTTTGTATTTATTTTACAGTTTAACAATAATGCTCAGAACGTCAGTTGCTTTAATCATCTTGTCCAAGCTAATGTGAGAAACAAGAAGAAGCTGAAAGAAGCTGTCTATAAAATTTCTGCTAAAGGAATTACAGACTACAAAAAAGGCTTTAGCTATGCTTTTGAACAGCTGTTAAATGTAAGTATGAAAGTCATCTCTCCCTGCTGTAAAGTGAAGAAGGAGAACTTGGATGTTCAGATGGCCACTGCATGCTCTTCCATCATGTAACTGAGTGATATCCAGTACAATACCTTATTTAGCAAGTAAATTTAACCCAACAATACATTTTTTTCTCTGCAGATTCCCCAGCAGGTTGCTAAGATTCGGGAATGAATTTGGTTTTCAATGTGCTGTACTATTTTTACTTCATTCATTCAGCTAGTTTTTCATTTAGCATGTGATTCTCAGTTGGCACATAGCTGTGGTAGTGGTTGATTTGCAGGTAATTTTAAAATGGAAGGCTACAGAATGTTACAGTGTTGTTTATTATTTCAGTTTTACCACAGTATCTCCTAGCAACGTTTAGTTAACCTGCAATTTTATATTTATTACGTGTCATAAATAGTCGACCATGGCTTGAGCAGGACAGAGGGGAGCAAATGACTTAATTAACAGAGGAATATTAGGCACCTGAGAGTATTCTAATTACTTTCTTCTTCTCATGCATAAAATTAATAGTTTTCTCAAAAATTAAATGCGTTGTCTCCATGTTTTAATTACATTGTCCCTTTTAGTTTGCATCCAAGCACTAGCTTTCTAAGTAGTAATGTTCCCATTTACCACAAATGTTGGGGTTTTATTAGTCTTTTTTAATAGCTTGTGTAGTTGTTTAAAAAAATAAAATTCTACATTTCACCTTCATAAAGACTGCATATTTGATCTTCATCTTAGTGTAAATAAAGCTGTGCCAATTTACAGAAGTTAAGGATCTAACTTAATATATATAAAGTGGATTTTTAATTTTTTTTTTTTTTAATATATCAGTTATGTCTCTCAGTGTACAAATGTTTGATTTTTTTTCTGCTGATCTGCCAGATTCTGGACTTCAGGGTCCTTCCCTGCCACTGTATATGAAGCTTAGGGCTAGAGCTGGTTGAAAAATTTCTAACCTTGTTAACTTTCGATGGAGGAAAAGAAAATACAATGTTTTCAAGGGTATTGTCTCAGCAGATCACTATTTAGACGTGCAGTGGCGTTTTGTGGGGAAATGATTGTGTGCCCTCTGCTGATGGTTATATAAAACTGCAAACAGGATTTTAAAAGCTGTTGGACTTTTTCAGACCGGGCAGAATGGCATTTCCTCTTTTTCTTCATTCATCTCATTCAGAGGGAACCGGCAAGACACGAGAAATTTTGCCAAACACAGCTTGTTCCTCATAACATTTATATTTGATTAACATTATGTATTACATTTGGTGCAGCACCATGTAAGTACTTTGTGTGCAGGCAGCGTTAAGAAGACCTGAACACAGGGGAAGCCTCAAAGTGGACTTGTTTATGGACTAAAAAAATTGCTTAAAAAAATAATTGGGGATCAGTCTCATAGTGGGACTGTCTCTCTCATAACTGGAGACAGAGGTGTGATTAGCCTCAAATAATCTCTGCAAGCCGGTAAATTATGGCTGGATGCTGTGGATATGCATATCAAGGGAAATTAAGAGCTTGCACTAGGTTATAAAAATACAGTCATCCTCTCCGGAAGACAAATCCATTTGGCAGGTAGAGTAAAGGGCTGGTGATGGAGTTAGTGCTAGACTCTGGTGACAAGACAATATAACAGGATGCTATAATACAGGCTTAAACAAACAATAAAAAAAAATACGCTTAGGGATAGCTTCCAGTTGTATATTTAAAAATTTAAACAATCCAATTGCTTTAAGGTCCATGGAAATGAAATTGGTTTCAACAGCTCAAATTCTCTTAATAACTTTGTGGGTACTATTTCTGGATGACAGTTATTTCTAACAATTTTCTGGAATACCAAAGTAATATTTTACTTGTGCCATGAAAAATATATTGACTGATGTGTTGCTAGATGGAAATAGACACTTCAGGTTTTTTAAACATGCAAATTCAAGTGAGTATCAATAGTCTGGATTCCATCATTTTTATGCAGTATTTTTCCGTTATTTATTGTTATATTAGCTTGCTATTTCATTGAATATAATAATACTTCAGTTCCAGGAATTTGGGATGTTTTTTCCCCATACCATAATAACTATGATTTGTCAAACAAATTATCTTGAAATAATCTTTTCTTGATTCAAGTAGTTGATTTTTGCCTTGGTTTGCCTTTTTGTTCTTCAGCGGCATGAAACTCATAATGAAAAATGCATTCCTAAAGTGTCATGTCACGAGGTATAATCCTGACCTGCCATTTAATGAATTAATTTTAAAGATATGAAACTTGTATAAAACAAAAGCAGTTTTAGACACGGTATAAAATGGATCATTTCTTGCTTTCTTTTTTGAAAGAAAAAAAAAAAAAGGCCTTTATTAAGTGCAAGGGAGAGCTAAAAATGAATACTTAGACTCAGTTCCAACTTGTATTCTTCTGGGGTTTAAGCTAAGAAGCTGTTTTTTGTCCTGGGGAAGCTGCTGTATAGGCAACACATTCTTCTTCAGCTGTGGTCTGTGATGGGAAGGCAGAGCCATCCATTGGGCTGGTGAGGCATACTGTTAAGAGAAAAGATGAAATTACTTCATCAGCTTTACAAAATCACTTATATTCACTCCCTGAGCCTGTATCTCTCCATCTTTGTGCAAATAGGAGGGGGAAAAGTTGTGCTGTAAAGGCAATTTTGCCTTCCTTTTGATCACTTGTAAGAAACTGATCTGTAAAGTTCATTCATCAGGATGCAAAGTTTTTATGGTGGGAAAAAATCATATGATTTGAGCTTATTCATGTTCAGATTTCCAATGTTGTTTGGAGGCTAAAATCTTGGAATTTTTTTCCATCACATGACTTTAGCATCTAAACAGTGTAGTGTAAGTAAATGCCCTTCTGTAAGTACACATTTTTCTGATACTATATTAGCATATGCTAAGAAAGCTGCTAGAAAAATCCTGATTTAGTCAGTTAAAACAAAGACTAGCTCAAGTTCACATTGCCAATAATAGTGCTTATTTTAAAATCTATATGAAACTTTTATAATATGAGCAGGCTTTGGTCACCTTCCTTGTCATCTTGTTTCCCTCTGATTTTATTTTGGCCCGTATATTAAATCACTGCAAATGTAGGTGAGTTTCTTGATTTATGAAGTATCTAACTCTACTTTTATTACTTTTTTAATATCAAAAAGATTGCAGCCCAAAGCAGTATCTTGTAGGTTATATTTCACAAGCAAAAAATGGTCATAAATTATTTAATTCCAAATGAAACACAGTGTGCTGATGAGATTGGAGAGAATGTATTGATTTCAAGTGGGTTTTATGTGTTGTTACATGTAAGAAAATCTTTGGATTTGTTTTCTTCAAATTATTCAATTTAAAGTCGTTATTCGCTGAATATTGAACTACAGATACAAATCATCTCTAAGGAATAATTATTCATCTGTTAATATAGTGATTGCAAATAAAGTTTTTGCATTTTAGTTTTCTGGGAGCATTGTAGAACCATGAAGCTGCAATATTGAGGATTATTCACTGATGTTTGAGGGCTGGCTTTGGTGTTTGGGTCTCTTTATTATAGAAGAACAAGGAATCAGATCAGAGAGTAGGATGAAAAGTAATGGAAGGGAGTGGGATCATCTCACCTGACCAGCCAGGTGAAAGCTAGTCACTATCTAGTCAGAAAGATTAAAGCAAGGAAGAACAAGCTACTCTGTAAGGATGACCCTTTTATTTCTTTTCCTGACTCTATAGTAAATTCATACAGCAAAAGTCAGCCTTGTGGAAGGGGAAGTTGAATTTATTTTACTGAATCTCTCAGGGTTTTACTCTGTCACATCCAACTACTCAGAAGTTCCATGATGTGTCTGATTAGGACCATTTGTATGCAACACAGAGGACAAGGAACGCTGGCTGTAAAATTCATGAACAATTTGCCTAAACCAGATTCTTAACTTTTAGGGACTAGGGAAAGAAGATGAATGCCAAAGGAGCAGCCTTTGGCTCCTTTCATAAGGAGCCAAAATTCCTACTCATCTCTCTATTGTTCTGGCTGTGGAACAATGTTTTTATTCCTTTGCACAACACACTGCATTTTTCTCAGTGGCTTTACTAGTTACTTTGACTGCTGAATTAGGAGTCTGAGGAGCTGCTTCTCAATTCTCTCTAATTCCAGGCTTGCTCTCCAGAAATAATGGAACCTGCCCAGTTCTTCACCTCTGAATTGCAATCTAATTGGAAAAGTAGGTGATGGAGAGATCTTAATACTCTAGGCAGCCATATCTTGGCTGCAATATATTATGTAAACCTGATTCTAAAATATTTTTCTAAAGGTTTCAGTGTATACTAAAAGTAGTAATAAAAAAAAGAAACAGGAAAGAATTAAAGAAGTGGAAGATGGAGCTTATTTTAAGGAAATGTGACAAAAATAGCAAATCCAAAAATGTTTCTAAGTTTATAAGGTAGAGGTTTTTTAGATGTACCTATAGGATGCCTAAATTATCAGAGTTTTTATTTAAGTGGTCAGTGAGCTTGATAGTTTCTGTGAATAGGAGTCCAGCAGAAAATAAATGAATATTCAGTAATTCATTAGAGGGTCATTGTTCCCAAATTCCCACAAGCACAGTAAGGATGAGAGAAGAGTAAAAACTTTTAAAGGCCCTCATTGTACAAGTCGCATGCAGAACTTTTGTAGAGGAACGCTGTGAGATTCATGTGGTGGGTATGAGCTAAAAAGCTTTCCTTCTGTTGGTGGAGGTGAGAGAAACTACCAGATCCCTATTCCTCTGTGTTGGGCCAGATCTGAAATGAGTGATATTTAAGTCTCATGAAACAAAAAAAAATATTTTGTTTTGATTTTATTTTATTTTATTATTTTATTTTATTTTATTATTTTTCATTCAGAAAGGGGTATTGTATGAAATCCTAGAAGACTTTGGAAGTTTTGCCATTACCGTGTTAAAATAGTGAGCACGTTGATATGAAAGCCATCAAATATAACAGTTGCTATTCCTTATAGCCTGAAATTTAAAAAAACCTTCTGTTTGTATCTCCTACAGCACAGTGTTTCTAGAGCTAACTGCAATAAGATTATTATGTTGTTTACGGATGGTGGTGAAGAAAGAGCACAAGAAATTTTCCATAAATATAATGAAGACAAAAAAGTAAGTGATATGTGAAAGATTTTACTACATAAGTACTTAAAAACATATTAGTATTGAACCTTAGGGCACTTAAAGCTTTCTCAGTCTATAACATTTCTTTGAAAAGACCATAAAATATGTTTTATATTTTAGCACCTTGTAATTCATTGTTGTCAAGTGGTACAGAAGTGTACCATAAGCCATAAAGAATTAAACTTTTTATTGACATTTTTCTTGTATTAGCATAATCCCTGCATTATCAAGCAGAAACACAGGTAGCTAAATGATATGAGATATATGCACAGTGCTCACTCTGAGTATTTTCTATGTTTTTTTGTTGTTCATCAGGCAAAGGCAAAACCACATCTCAAGGTTAGAATTTGAATCTGAATAGATTTGGACTGGAACAAACCCACATGTTTTTCCCAGTGAGGCTAATTATATATTTGAATGTCTTAGAGAGAAGGGGGGTGGCTTTCTATTGATGAAATTTGATCTGTGGTTCAACCAGAATTACGGGCTTGACACGAGAATCACTGGACGAGTTGTGTTATTCAGATTAGATGGGATTATTACTTGTGCTGGTTTTGAATTTAATTTTTGAATCTAATCAAACTCCTTGTCTAGCTTTTGCATACATAGAGATGTACAAATGCATGAATAAGGGTGTGTCTGTGTGTGTGAAAAATGAAACTGCTTTGTAAATTGTCTCCTACTACATTTCAGTGCAAATCATTGTATTTAGAAGATTAATCACTTTCTAAATACAAGTTAAATATGAGGTGGATTCACACTACAACTAAGAATTTACCTTTTCTAGATCTTGGGGATGTGCCTATACCTGTTTTTTTGTGGGATTTTTTGTTTTGGTTTGGTTTGGTTTCAAAGAAAGCAGCTAGAAGTTAGATCACAATTCACCAAGACACTTCAACAGTTGCCATGGATGCTTATATATAAAGCGGTGCAAGTATTTCATCGGAAATCCTCATATATTTGAATTAATCCCTTCAAAAGGAGAACTAGAAATGCCAGACACAATTTCCATCTCGACCAGTGATTCACTCAGTGACCTTGAATAATCATTTTGTGTCTGCTTTATAATAGTGTTTCACATAGGATGACATGGTGGGGTGTAGTTAATTTTTGTATCTGAGCTGAAAGTGCTTTTTAAACTGACAATTAGAAGGAAGAACTGAAATCGTAGCAACTTGTGTGGCACACATGGCTGTATTCTGAAAATATATGCAGAGATTCCTCTTCAGATTTGGATTTGGTAGCTTTTATTGTGTGGTAACAAAAGCCATCAGCTAAGGGAAACACATGCATAAGGGGGAAGATGTCTGATTCATTTCTTATAATTTTCCATTTAATTTGCTGTGTTAGGAGGAAAGCACAGTAAAGTATCCAGTCCAAACAACAAAACAGATTTGTAGTACTGAGATTTGTGGTTTTACTCACATCATGCCTGACAATCAATTATTCTGCGAAGTATAATAAATGAAATGTAGGGTTTACTAATTTAAAATGTTTATTTTACTGCATCCTTTAATACTGTAAATTTGCACTGCCAAAGATTGGGTTGGTTTTATATATATTGTTATATATAATACAATACACTCTCACTTCCTTGTTCCCTCTAGTGAATGAGGGTTTGGTGCTTTTATTGTATACAACAAATATATAATGATGATAATGGTCACTGTATGGATTTCTGGTTACTTAAGTATATTTTCTTATGTAATGAAATGCAGTGCAGATGCAATGCAAGGCAAATTTCCTACACTTGATTAAGTTTTAGGTATCTACAAGTTCAAATCTTAGTCAGCATTTACATTTTGTTACTTATCTAACAAAATACTGGGTTGCTAGATGCCATCCCTTACTGGTTTTCTCCAAGGTGACATTGGAAGTACACGAAATACTAGGAAAATTTTTGCAGGTATAATTTGAAGAACCATTTGTTTTCTCCTTACAGTTTTCAATCAGTAACAATCCTTGTGGTGTTGAAGGTAAATTTATGGTTGAAAAACTTCCAATGAGATTGAACCAGTAAATTCATTTTTAGGAATAATAATGAACCCCCCCGATAATCTTTCATAACATTCTAATCTTTTTAAAAATAAGACTAATATAAAATATGCTTGTGGTCATGCTCTCCTTGGTAAGACTACAGTTCATTCCAGAACGATGATGTAAGCTCTCTTCTTGTTCCCTCTCTGTGTAATTTAATGTTAATCTTAATCCAGTAGAGCATAACAACATAATTGACAGAGAAATTCTAACACAAAGTTTACACATACACTTTTAATTTTGTAATGTCATAGTCACAAACATAGTGTTACCTTCTTAGACTGTATAGTAGGCTGCTTTCATATATTAAATGATGAGATATTTAAAAATACGTGGATCTAGATTCTATTGTCTTTACTGCAGTCAATTTAGAATTTGTTTCACAAATAGCCCATTGAATGTAAGACCAATTTTATAATTGTTTGTAGAGAGACTATTCAATGTGAGGTGTTAAAAAGTTTTCTGTGTTTTCCTATAGTAGCACTTCATAGTATAAATATGTATCAGCTGATGTCTTTTCTTGCCAGCTCTGCATTAGTTTGTACATCTTTGCGTTTTGCATACAGTGTATAAAAGATAAACCTGTAATGTCTTATATGACAGCCAGTCACTTCCTATCTTCAGTACACTGTGTTGTAAACTTACTTTTTCTTCTCTCGTACAAAGAAAAGACCATTCATTCAAATCTGTTAATCCCTGTTTTCATCTTCCTGATGTAACATTGCTTCACCTCTAAAAGCATTTTCTTCTTCATGGCAGTTACTTTGTAATTCCTTGGCATGAAAGAAGCTTCAATAAGTTTTGGCCCATCAGATGATACGACTTAGTACAATTGTTTGCAGTGCCCTTAGTGCAACCTTCAAGTTAAGAAGTGAAAGAATACAATAAACAATTGGAAACTACTAAAAGAGCAGCCTAGAATCTAGAGGCTGGAAAATCATCCTGTTAAGCTGGGGGATTTAATCTGTTTGAAGTAGCATACAGATACACTTGAAATAATTTTCTGTCTTTACAAATCATTTACAGTGTGAATATGAGGGTTATTATAAAACTTATGTAACAGAATTTTGAGGAGGAACATTCCTAATTTTCATTTGTTTGAAGTGGAAAATCACAGTTGTGTCTCACCTTTGCATGTCTTTTCCCTTTATAAAGCCAGTTTTTATTGTCACAGACTGCAACTACATGCTGTGCCTGATATTTAAAAACTGGCATGTTTACCTTTACGGTGACATTTGGGGCACTCACATTAAATGTGTGAAATACCACACACGCACTAAATTTCAGGAATGGGGGTGGTAAATTTTAATTTTATTTGCACTCATGCTACAGATGGCTTCACTGAAGATAGCAATATAAATTTAATTGAAATGTAGGCCCAGTACGCATTCTCCATCCTGAGAATTTTGAATTCAGGTTGAAAATAGAAAACTAACTACAGCTCTTCGAGGCAGATTGTGCACCCTGAAATGTGCGTTTTGAAGGATTGCTCAACTTATGTGAGTAGAAAAAGACCTTAAACATACCTCATGCACTTTCAGTTGTTTGAAGTTTTCTGGCATGATAGAGGTTTGTGTGTGGTTGTATATAACAATGAGATTGTATTAATCATGACAGATAATTTGGTGGGAATGGGACATGAGAGCCACCTTACAGTTCTCCTCTTGCCTAAGAGGTCAGATCCTCTTTCCTGTGTGGGTCAGATCTGATTAATCTGTCATGATTAATACAACCTCATTTTGTGTAGATTTTTCTGGCAATATCTTTTGAGAGGAAATAGTATACAGAGATGTTTTTCAACAGTTCCATTAAAAAATATCTGTATGTGGTGGGCACAGAACTGCTACAGTGATAGAGGTCCTATGGGAGAAGGCTCCAGCTTGCTGTAACTCCACCGGGAAGCTTACGACTGGCCGTGACTTCTTCCAAATGGGACACATTCAGCATTGTCAATAGAGTGATAAAATGAAATATCTATCAGAAAGTACTTGCAAAACTTTCTTCTAAAACAAAAATACCTCCTACTGTTATTACCAAAGGAGGGAACAATTTTCTTAATTGGATTGAATCCATATTGCGCAACTGCAAGTAAATAAACTAAAAAGAAAACTGTTTTAGTCTAGGCAATGCTGTATGAATCATTCTTGACAAGGCTGAAAGTGTTAATCCTGACTACAAATGACCATTGAAAAAGCCATGACATTTCCACTTGGGATAGCCATGAGATTCTCATCAGGTCAGACTGAATGAATGTAACTTTCTAGAGCTGCTCATAGAGCCAAAAATAGAAACAGAATCTTTCTCAACGCTAATATCGACTTCGAATAGAACTTACCAGCTGTCAAAGTGTACCCCAACAGTTTTTGCTTGTATTTCTGAGTGTGTGATAGCCTTGTGACACAGGATATAACATAAAGTAATGAAATTAAGGGTTGAAGCGAGCAAAATTCTGGTTTATATCTGAACGGCATGTAGCATAGTTTGATAGATAAAATTCAAGCCAGTTTTTAAGCTTTCTGGATTGTAGATTGTTCTCTGGCATTCTCTACATTAGCTTCCTGTGATCTTTAGACAACCAGACACTAAGATATTTCTTGCTCCTCCTGATAGTTCCTCTTGTTCCTCCCCCTGTGCTGTGAATTTTCTTGGAGTGATGGTACAGGAAATCCCTTGTAGAAGAAATCTCCAGCTAGCTGGTTAAACTGGCTCCCTGGCTCCTTCCCTAATCACTCCTGTCTTAAGAGTGTGTCATCTTCCAGCTGTTAATTTTAATTTATTGTATGTACTGTGACATGCACAATTGGTAAAGCTAAAATATTCTGGGTGAAACTTCGGTCAGCACTTAAAAATTCCACAATCCATTACTTTTTCTTTCAAAGTAAAAGTGGAAACTATGTTATTAGAGTGTTCACTGAAGAAATATCTTATTTTTAAGGCAAATTACCTATTTTTTACCTCTTTTGTAGCTCCACTTATTAATGAAGGGCTTGCAACATATACACTCTCCCAACTTCTGGGTTCCTAACATAGATTAATGCCTCTACATTAATGAATTTAAATATTATATCAGCAGTCTTCCTCCTGTGACACTCATTATCCAAATATGCTTCAGTAATAGTCAAGTTGCACACTACTAAGCTATTTAAGGTCATAAGTGTGTAAATCCATGCAATAACATATTCTTTTTCCTTTTTTTTTTTCTTCCCCCAGTATGATATTAGGCACACATTTTTCCCCATAGACCTAAATTTTGAACAACAGTTACCTGATGGTGTGTGAAGGCCTCTTCCCCAGCTAGGAATCAGAGTATACTGATTTTTAGGCTACTCTTTTTCAAAAATGTCTATATATTGTCCTTTTGGCAATCTTCTCCTAAGCTGATGTACAACTGCCATGTGTCCATGCCCTGACAATGCTGTTGGATTACAGCAGTCTGTCACAAGCCTTTCCCACACTGTCTTTCATTCACCCCTTTACCTTTAGACTATACAACATCACCTGTAAGGTTTTTCTTACAGGCTTCAATAAGGAAGTCATATTCGTTATATTTCTTGTCCCTTTTTCACTTACTTTGCCCTTCAACTGACACATCCCCTGTGCTGCTCTATATATGTACACAAGTTTGCTGGGCAAGATTGCTGCAGACTTAGGAGGTGCAGCAGAAAGTGCAGCAGGGCAGAGGAGGGCTTATTTTAGGAAGATCTGCACACAGAAGAGCCTTTTCATGCGTATGTCATATGTTGATACTGAGTTTCTCTTTAGGCTGCTGTTTCATTCTGAGCTTGAGTCCATCTGGGTTCCCATGTGACATTTTTATCTATTGTGGAAGACAAACCCCTTCTTGGTGGTGTTGAGACCTGCAGAAGGCTAATGAAAGTTTTAATACCGCTTTGTTGAAAAGTAACCTTATTGGTCATATTAGAATCATGCGTATCTGTTACATAAAACCCAATGGCAGCTTGTTTCCTTCAAGTTTGGCATGGAGGGGGCTATTTGACACTTCTATTTTTGTTGATCTTCAATACCAAACCCCTATATATAGTGATTGATTCAGGGTATCACATAGAGGCTGATGCTGCAGATGGCATAAAATGATTGATCAAGGCAACAAGGATAGGATATCACTTAATATAGAAAGCATATTATGTTTGGTTTGGGATGAAAGCAGAGAATCAGACTGCATTTTACTTATTTACACAAACAAAATGTTACATATGGCATAACTGGTTGAGGTTAGACATCAGAAGGTTGGTCCCGTCTCAGTCTCCCCATGTATTAACTGTGTCTTCATTCTTATGAATCGGGATTGCAGTGAAATGCCGTGTGAGTTGATTGTATTCTTCCGTAATTCAAGAACTGGAGGACTGGGACTTTCTGCAATGAGCTGTTTAATACCTAGGCCATGCTTGATGATGTTTATGTAACCTCTTCTTTAAAGTATCCAATTCCACAGCTTCCTTAGGTATTTACATTTTTCTGTTTCAACACATACCTGTTTAGAAAGCTTTCCCTAAAATTCCTTAAAGCAAAATAAGCTTAGAGTTTAGGGGTTTTTTTTCATTTTATGTTCATTACAGAGAACAATTAATTCTCATCTTAATTTCTTCTTACATTTTAGGAAAATGTTTTTATGTTTTCACCCTTATCCAATTTTTCTTTTCAACTTTTGTGTTTTCAACAAAACAAAATATTTTTTTCCAAATTCTCCTAAGTTATATCTTAAATCCTTTTCATTCTTTCTTCTCTCCCCTATTGTGTATAATAGCACGTTATCTCTACCTTTCTTAAAACATGCTCTTGAACAGTTAGAGAAACTTAAGTGGTATCAAGAGAACAGAGTATTTTCTGTGGCTTTTTACATGCAGCACTTAGTTAAATAAGTCATATTATATAACTTACCTTTTTGCAACTGCATTATATTATAGAACCATTTTGGGTTTTTTCCCTTTTCTCTGAATCTTTTTCCCTAACTGCTGCTATTTACAGATATCCTTCAATTTCAGTTTCTGTGTTTGATTTTCTAAGTATTTTTAATCTTACCTTGTATTAAGCAGTTTCTTCTTGTGTGTTTACTGTATCCTGCTTCATGAATTGCCAGCTTTCTTGTAATCCTTTATTCTTCAGATTATCTTCCCATGATACTCAACAAGCTAGTTCTCTGAGTTTGTTGAAGTCCTTTTTACCCTTTGCTGGGTAAAAAACTGGCTGGATGGCCAAGCCCAGAGAGTTGTGGTGGATGGAGTTAAATCCAGTTGGCAACCGGTCACCAGGAACGTTCCCCAGGGCTCAGTTTTGGGGCCAGTCTTGTTTAATATCTTTAGTAATGATCTGAACGAGGTGATTGAGTGCACCCTCAGTAACTTTACAGGTGACACCAAATTGGGTGGGAGTGTCGATCTGCTGGAGGGTAGGATGGCCCTGCAGAGGGACCTGGACAGGCTGGATCGATGGGCCCAGGCCAACTGTATGAGGTTTAACAAGGCCAAGTGCCGGGTCCTGCACTTGGGTCACAACAACCCCATGCAACGCTATGAAAATTTGTGTATTTACTGAGTATAGAGTTGTCCAAAGGTTAACCTTACAACATTGGCGTAAAGGTGCAGCTTTCTGGGAAGAAACTGCAGAATTTGTCCACTTAATAGAATAAGTAATGTAACTAAGCTAGTACACTGAATATATTTTTGAAAAAAATCAACTACTATTAAGTGACTCTAAAACTTGATAGAAGTCTTAGTTTCTAAATGGTGCTTAGGCCAACTGGTAGACAGGTGTTGAGCATTAGTCTATTAGTAGATAGAACTGTTTCAGATGGGATGGGACATCTTTGAATGAAAAGATTTGCTGATGCACTGGTAGAAAAAACAAACAGAAATACGTAGAAGACTTTATACTGGGGCTCAAAGGGAGAAGTTACAGAACGGGAATCTCTTTAGTAGGCAAGAGAGTAAGGGAACAGCTGAAACAAACAGACGTAACGCAAGATGTATGCGTGCAGCAGCCTGGACAGATGACAGGTTAAGAAGGAAATGAAAATTTCAACAAAGTTAGTCCATTCAGGTAAGTAACATGTGCTTATATATTCGAGAAACATAACAGAGGAAAAGGATATGAAATGCGAAATGAGGAAGCGTAAGTGTAGGTGTACTGTAAACTTCCCTTAAGCAAACAGAAACCCTGTACAGCCTAAATGTCACGTGCTAAGTAACAAAGATTGCTGCAGCCATTGTAAGGAAGGGGTGTGTTAGGGGAGAGCACCGCTACTGGAGGCGGGGCAGCACCGTGCGGGAAACCCCACCACGAGCGAGAATCGCCCGAGCCGCGGGGCCGGGGCGGCCGCTCGTGCCGGGGCGCCCTCGCTGCGGCGGCACAAAGCGCAGGGCGAGAGCGGCAGCCCCGCGCCCCGCCCGCAGCGGGGAAGGGCGGGAAAGGGCGAGCTGCTGACGTAAGGCAGCTCTGACGCACAGTGGGCGGGGCCAGGAGTGACGGCGGCCAAACCCCACCTATAAACGCAGCCCCCAGGCAGCGCGGCGAGCAGGACGGGCGAACAGGGCGCGAGGGCGTTGTCGCGGCCGGGGCGCGCGGGGGGGCCGCGTGCCCCCGCTCCCCGCTGCAGGGCAGCGCAGGCGGCGGTCACCGCCCGCCCAGGAGCGGGCCCGGCAGCTGCGGTCCCCGCCCGCCCGAAAGCCGCCGCCGGGAGGAACGCGGCGACCCAGGCGCAGCTCCCGCACAGACACGCAGCCGCCCGGGGCTGCTGCGGGGAGTGCCTGAGCCTGTGGCGTGTGCCGCAGGGCAGCCGAGACGGCAAATGGCTTCGCTGCGAGCGGGGAGATGATCCGCTCGGCCTGGGGCGGAGCCGAAGGAGGAGGTGGGGAGGCTGAGGAGTGTCAGGAGGGCGAGAGGGAACAGACCGGTGGAGCCGCACCCTCCCGGCCCTGGGGCCAGGGCAGCAGGCGGGGGCCCCACAGGAGCGGAGGATCCCCTGCCCTCTTGCCGGCAAGCAGGAGGAGGGGATCCAAGAGACGGGGGGATGGAAACGGGTCCCTGCCCGGGGCGGCAGGCGAATCCCCTCCCGGCCTCCCTCCCCTCCCCAGCTGCCCCCACACAGCAGATACGGGGCTCTGGGAGCTGAGGGCCAGGCGAGCGGGGAGGGAGGTGAAGGCGAAGGCCCAGCCAGGGGGTGCCGAGGGCCGGTCAGTCACCCCACGGATTACGACTGCCCCTGTTAAGGAAAAAAGGAGGGTAATTGTGGTGGGGGATTCCCTCCTGCGGGGAACTGAGGGCCCGATCTGCCGCCCGGAGCCATCCCACAGGGAAGCCTGCTGCCTCCCTGGGGCCCGGGTTAGGGACGTTACCAGGACACTGCCCGGCCTCGTGAGGCCCTCCCATTGTTGCCCGTTGCTGGCTGTACAGGTGGGCAGTGGTGAGATTGCAGAGAGAAGTCCTAAGGCAATGAAGAGGGACTTCAGGGCACTGGGGCGATTGCTCGCAGGATCGGGAGCGCAGGCAGTGTTTTCCTCAGTCCCGTCAGTGGCAGCTAAGAGTGCTGAAAGGAATGGGAAAACTCACCTGATTAGCAGGTGGCTCAGAGGCTGGTGCCATCGGTGGAATTTTGGGTTTTTCGATCATGGGGAGGTTTACACGGCACCGGGCCTGCTGGCGCCTGATGGAGATCGGCTGTCTCCAAAGGGGAAAAGGATTCTCGCCCATGAGTTGGCGGGACTCGCTGAGAGGGCTTTAAACTAGGTTTGAAGGGGGAAGGGGATATAAACGGGCCCGCTAGTGAGGAGCCCGGGGGCGGCATGGCAACACTGGGGGCGAAATCGATAGCCCGGCTCAAGTGCATGTACACCAATGCACGTAGCATGGGCAACAAACAGGAGGAGTTGGAAGCCCTTGTGCAGCAGGATGGCTATGACATAGTCGCCATCACAGAAACGTGGTGGGACGACTCTCATGACTGGAGTGCTGCACTGGATGGCTATAAGCTCTTCAGGAGGGATAGGCAGGGAAGGAGAGGCGGTGGGGTGGCTCTGTATGTGAGGGAGTGTTTTGACTCTATAGAGCTCGACAGTGGTGATGACAAGGTCGAGTGCTTATGGGTAAGGATGAGGGGAAAGGCCAGCAAGGCGGATGTCCTGTTGGGAGTCTGCTGTAGACCACCCAACCAGGATGTAGAGGTAGATGAAGCATTCTACAAGCGGCTGGCAGAAGTCTCGCAGTCGCTAGCCGTTGTTCTTGTGGGCGACTTCAACTTGCTGGACATCTGCTGGAAATACAACACAGCAGAGAGGCAACAGTCTCAAAAGTTCCTAGAGTGTGTGGAGGATAACCTTCTGACACAGCTGGTAAGCAAGCCTGCCAGGGGAGGTGCCTCGCTTGACCTGCTGTTTACTAACAGAGAAGGGCTTGTGGCAGATGTCGTGGTCGGAGGCCATCTTGGGCTTAGAGACCATGATATGATAGCGTTCTCGATTCTGGGTGATGCCAAGCGGAGGGGCAGCAAAACTGTTACCATGGACTTCCAGAGGGCAGACTTTGGCCTCTTCAGGACCCTGGTTGGGAAAGTCCCTTGGGAGGCAGCCCTGAAGGGCAAAGGGGTCCAGGAATGCTGGGCCTTCTTCAAGAAGGAAGTCTTAAGGGTGCAGGAGCAGGCTATCCCCGTGTGCCGTAAGACCAGCCGGTGGGGAAGACGACTGCCCTGGCTGAATAGGGAGATTTTGCGGGGACTCCGGGGAAAAAAGGAGAGTCTACCGACGTTGGGAGAAGGGGCAGGCAACTCAGGAGGAGTACAGGGATCTTGTTAGGTCATGCAGGGAGGAAATTAGAAAAGCAAAAGCCCAGCAAGAAGTCAAACTGGCGAATGCTGTAAAAGATAATAAAAAAATGCTTTTATAAGTACATCAGCAATAAAAGGAGAGCCAAGGAGGATCTCCATCCTTTGCTGAATGTGGGTGGGAACATTGTCACCAAGGACAAAAAAAGGCTGAGGTACTTAACGCCTTCTTTGCCTCTGTGTTTAACAGCCAGACCAGTCATCCCCAGGGTACTCAGGCCCCTGAGCTAGAAGATAGGGACGGGGACCAGAATGGAGCCCTCATAGTCCAGGAGGAAGCAGTTAATGACCTGCTATGCCACCTGGACGCTCACAAGTCTATGGGGCCGGATGGGATCCACCCAAGAGTACTGAGGGAGCTGGCAGAGGAGCTCACCAAGCCACTTCCCATCATCTATCAGCAGTCCTGGTTAACAGGGGAGGTCCCTGGTGACTGGAGGCTTGCCAGTGTGACGCCCATCTACAAGAAGGGCCGGAAGGAGGATCCGGGGAACTACAGGCCTGTCAGCCTGACCTCGGTGCCAGGAAAGGTTATGGAGAGGTTCATATTGAGTGAACTCAACAGGGAAGTGCAGGTCAACCAGGGGATCAGGCCCAGCCAACATGGGTTCATGAAAGGCAGGTCCTGCTTGACCAACCTGATCTCCTTCTATGACCTGGTGACCCGCCTGGTAGATGATGGAAAGGCTGTGGATGTCATTTACCTGGACTTTAGCAAAGCCTTTGACACAGTCTCCCACAATATTCTCCTAGGGAAGCTGGCAGCTCATGGCTTGGACGGGTGTAGTCTTTGCTGGGGAAAAAACTGGTTGTGTGGCCGAGCCCAGAGAGTAGTGGTAAATGGAGTTAAGTCCAGCTGGTGGCCAGTCACGAGCGGTGTTCCCCAGGGCTCTGTTTTGGGGCCAGCCTTGTTTAATATCTTTATCAATGATCTGGATGAGGGGATTGAGTGCACCCTCAGTAAGTTTGCAGATGACACCAAGTTGGGTGGGAGTGTCGATCTGCTGGAGGGTAGGATGGCCCTGCAGAGGGACCTGGACAGGCTGGACCGATGGGCCCAGGCCAACTGTATGAGGTTCAACAAGGCCAAGTGCCGGGTCCTGCACTTGGGTCACAACAACCCCATGCAGTGCTACAGGCCTGGGGAAGAGTGGCTGGAAAGCTGCCTGGCCAAAAAGGACCTGGGGGTGTTGGTCGACAGCCGGCTGAACATGAGCCAGCGGTGTGCCCAGGTGGCCAAGAAGGCCAACAGCATCCTGGCTTGTGTCAGGAATAGCGTGACCAGCAGGAGCAGGGAGGTGATTGTGCCCCTGTACTCGGCGCTGGTGAGGCCGCACCTGGAATACTGTGTCCAGTTTTGGGCCCCTCAATACAAGAAAGACATTGAGGTGCTGGAGCGTGTCCAGAGAAGGGCAACAAAGCTGGTGAAGGCTCTGGAGCACAGGGCTTCTGAGGAGTGGCTGAGGGAACTGGGGTTGTTTAGCCTGGAGAAGAGGAGGCTGAGGGGAGACCTTATCGCTCTCTACAACTCCCTGAAAGGAGGTTGTAGTGAGGTGGGTGTTGGTCTCTTCTCCCATGTAGTTAGTGATAGGACAAGAGGAAATGGGCTTAAGCTGTGCCAGGGGAGGTTTAGGTTGGAAATTAGGAAAAAATTCTTCATGGAAAGGGTGGTCAGGAATTGGAACAGGCTGCCCAGAGAGGTGGTGGAGTCACCATCCCTGGAAGTGTTCAAGAAACGGGTAGCTGTGGCACTTTGGGACATGGTTTAGTCTAGTCTACTCTTGATTGGTTTAGTGTGGACTGGGTCATGTTAGGTTAATGGTTGGACTGGATGAATTTAAAGGTCTTTTCCAACCTAAACGATTCTATGATTCTGTGATTCAAGGAAGGGATGAGTATTCCGGTGAGAAACAAACAGAAAATACCGAGTCTCTACTAAAGAAGTGACTTGGATTCAAAATCCTGATTAGTCCTAAAGAAAAGGCTAAAACCTGCTCTGTCATATCTCCAGGAAATCATAGTCACATTCTTTAATCTCTTTGTACTATACAGGATAGAATTTAGTATACAGAATTTCATGTGCTGTACAGAATAGAATGTCTTTAATAGAAGAATGAGAAACTGACTTTGCAATCTTGTACTTTGCAATCTTGTAACATGTGGTTATGGAAAATAACATTTAAGTATGAGCTTTTAACTATTTTCTCTTGAAGATTTCACAAACATTTTTATAGGTCTTATTCCTAAAAAATAGACAACTGTCCCCCAATTTAAATTTTTTTTTTTTCAGAAGTCAGCCCCGATATGCAGTCTTTGAATTCTTAGCCTATTAAGTGTCTCCATTCCTCTGTTTCTATATTCAGCTTCTATTTGAAGTCAGTAATTTTAGTCAAAGTCATATTCATGTTAGCTTTGTATCAAATTCAAAATTATGGATTCAGAATTTGCTGAGGCTTAGGTGGGAATGCTGTGCTTCATAATCTCATTATTAGTCACATGCAAAAGAAGGCATTTTATCCATACTGACCAAAAAACCTAGAGTTCAAGCTGCAAATGCATTTTTTTTAATAATTCTTACTTTATTTAAATGGATCTTTTTAACAAGAAAGAACTTGGTTTATTTACAAATGATTTTATGACGCCACCTCTTTGCAGGTGATGAATTGTATAATGCAGGCTCTCCATATTGTATTCTTGGTCCTATGTGTAGACAGAAAAGGCAACAATAACCTCAATGCGTTCTGTTGCAGACTTAGTCTGTAGATGCTATTTTATTTGAAAACAAAACCAAAGAGAAAACCAAAACCCTCTAAGGCAATATTTTGTCTATAATAAATTTATCTGTAAGAAGCTTATTTATAAATAAGGCTGAAGACCTTTTTTTATTTTTTTCAATAAAAAGACAGACTTTGTAAGAATTCATTAAAATTCACTTACCTCACATCATAGACTGAAAACCAGCTTGTATCTTGTCACCTAAAGTGTGATTTAACTACAATACATTGTCTCTGCTCTTCTCTTTCAGCCATTGTGAATGCAAAATTTACATGTATATTTACTGAGAACACTCTGTTACAAACTGTTAAACACACCAGGGCTATAGACAACCTCGAGGTTGTTTTAGTTGTGGATTGCATGTAGGTTCACTTCTATATTTTTTTTCCTGAAAATTTAGTTTATTTAGCTGATTACAAAATGCATTCTTTCAGTATAGGAGTGAACTGTGTCATGATTAATTTTATTATTATTAAGCCATCCATAGGATAGATGGTATCTGTAAATCTGTATATATGCAATGTTTCTCTCAGACAATCCTGAGATTTCAGGTGCAGTTTGGCAAGAGGTACAATGGGTGAGCATGCACAGTGCTTGCATTAATTGCTAACCGTGAAGGACATTCTCTATTACACGATTGCACATAAGACTCAGTCTTTCAGCCACGCTAGGACATTTGCCAGCTGCTGACAGCAGGCATCGTCAGTGCCTGCTTGTGTCAGTAATGGAACGTCTTACCTGCAAGCAGAGGCAAGGTCAGATTGCTCTGAGCACAGTCCTGTAAGGCAGTGCTGAGTTTCCATTGTTATACAGTAGTTATTTTTTTTTCCCCCTAAAAAAGGAAAGGGAACCAAATGTGAAGCATTTTCATTCCTCAGTGTCCCTCTTCTAAGGTGATCTGAAGATACTGTTCTGTTCCCAGGCCAATCTCCAAGAAACAGCATGTGACATGGACAAAAGTCCTTTCACCTGTTTAGCTAACATACCCTTTGCAAGCTCACAAAATCGTTTTCATTTGGAATGTTCATGTTCCTGTGAAGATCAGGCCATTGTAAAATTAGACATAAACTTGGTATAACTGGGAATGCCAGAGAGGAAGATTTCCTGTAAATGGGTTCTGCTGGAAATGAGAATTTCCAATGGCTCTTCCTTTCCCCCCCTGTCCTTTTCCCTCTTCTAATACAACTGTTTGGCATTTGTAACCATTTAGTTTCAGTCAGTGTTTTCCATGCTGTACAAGAACTGGAGTAATGGGAGTAAAAAATGGACGCAGTAACTATACAAAGGGGGTAGTTAATATACTATTTTCAAACAAAGACTATTTGCATGAAAAAAAAAAAAGGCAGAGTACCTGATTAAAATTAGTGTTTGAAATATTCAATGGAATATTAAATATTCCTTTAAATTGTTAGCTGATAATTGTAATATTTCTTCCCTGGGGCTTATAAGGCCAAAAAAAGGAAAAAAAAAAAGAAAAAAAAAAGAAAAAAAAGAAGGCTTAGTGTCACAATATGAACAGTAAATATCTCTCTAATTAATCTGGTCCTTTCCAGCTGCTCAGCTGCCTCCAAATGTTGTTTTGACTATCAAAACAAATGCCTCAAATGCTTTTAATCCAGAGCACAGAGGGAATTACTTTGTCAACTCCTTTGTCTAGTTCCTGATATGGACCACCAAATTTGCAAGGAACTCTCAGGAAGAAAATTACTTTTTCTTCAGGGACTGATAAATGCTGAGTGTCAGGGAGAAATAGCTTAGGGAAAAGGCAGAATTTAATTGTTTTTTATTTCAACAAATAAACTTTGTTATTAATATAACAAAGAAAAGAAACAGATCAACTGAGTAAATAGAACCCAGGTAGTCAAAACATCCAACTGCTGAACTGTTAGAAAGATGACAGTGTAATTTCTTCATCTAAAGACTGGGAGACGGGATGAGTGGCTAGAAAATTACCTGATCCAAATTGAGTAGTTTACATTTATTTCCAAGCTGATGTGGGGTGGTTTGGTGAGGGCAACACTTTTGGTGGAAGTCACAGGAGAAGCAGCCAGTGTGTTGGCACCCTTTGAGCCGGAGCTACAGCCACAGACCTGTATCACAGAAGACTGCTTGAGGACTGTTTTGGGATTTTCTAGATAAAATCCATCGCTGCCTTTCAGCAGGATGAGTTAAGCGTACAGCAACTGCCTTGTACTCTATTGGAGACATCATATTAATCTAAATGTCTTAAGGCACCATTTATACTAGTAAATTACATGGGGCCAAGACATGGCCTTGGACACTGTCCTGCAACCATTTGTAGGTTTTAGGTGTTAGTTAAACCTAGGAGGTTTTCAGCCTCTGCCAGTTGGTGCACTCCCAGACAAGGTGCTGGGACTGCTCCCAGGGCAGCAAGGAAAGGGGAAGAGGGAAGAGGCAATGGTTTAGCTCCTACGGAGGTATGTGAGCTCTGCTGCCACAGTTGCTCTCAAGGCCAGAGAGTTGGTCAAGGCCCAGTTTTTGGTATGGTAGACACAGCCACCTTGACTCTCAAACTTAAATTCAAGCACATCATTGTGAAGTCCTACTGGTGGTTTTGAAAGCACAGCTTTTCTCTTTCTTACCGCTGTTCTTGAGAATAATGTTGTAAAAAGCTACTAAACCAGAGCTGATATATACCTACACCTAGAAAATGTTGAGATTAAAAACTTCACCTTATTTGTGAAAACAGTGTAATACAGAGGACATAGCATCCTCATTGTCATGTAATATCCCTACATTAAGTTACTGTGAGCATACAGAATTGAATAATTCCGCTTATACTTCTGTGATACTTCTGGATCATGAAAGATTGTCTAAACTAGGTAAAGACCTAAAGGATCACATCATCAGTAGTTCATCAATCTAATTATATTCAATTTAGCAGAGGTAGATTATTAGGTATCAGCGGTGTATATACCTTCATACTTTTAACCGTATGGCAGAAGAGGAAAGGGCACCACGTGCTAGCCCCTTAGTAAGGAATGAGTTGCTGTAGTTCCACAAGGTGGCACTAGGAAGATGTAGAACAGTATTTTTTTAGTTCTTTGAGAGTGTTAATTCTGAAATTTTTCAGTATGTTAACCACAATGGTGTTTTCAACCTCTGCACTAGAAAATATACCCACTTTCAAGCAGATATATTTTCTTTGTGCAGAAATAAAGCAAGCTGAACCAAACCACATTTTCATTTTTGAAACACTTTGCAGTTCTCAAAATACATTTCAGAGATTCATGGCATCCACTTTAAAGACTTCTTCAGTGAACATTGCAGCTTTCATTGTATGCATAGGTTATGAAGACTTCAGGTATAATCCTCAGTTCCTTTTGTAGAGTAATTGCATATAACTATGCCACACATCAGTATTCTTGCATCTGTTTTCCCAATATATTAAGACCGTTAAATGGTTTTGGACCCATATCATCAATATAGAATCATACCCAAAGCAAGTGAGATTCTCCAGTAATCTCCTAATATGTAACAAGCTTATTGTTTCTTTTTATTTTAAGATAGAATGATTAACATTAGATTGTAATGTGAGCTAATTTTTAGGTGTGTCATTATTTCTTTTCTTTATTAGACTGTAATTACACAGACTATAATTAGACGATGAATTCATAAGTTAGCATTGCAGCTTGAAGTTTGAGGTTGAATTGTAGTGAATTAAAGATATTAATGATAGAGAAGACTGCAAATATACATGGAAAGTCTGGGAGAAATAATTCACTGTGGATAAATGTCTAGAAAAGTAGTTCTAAGGACCTGCTTTATTAGTCTTTAAACATGTGCCTCAATTAAAACATTTTTGCATTGATGTCAAGGAGATTACTTGCATGGTTAAATGCCCTGCTGAATCGGAGCAGAGAGGGTCAATTATGGAAAAACTTGAGTAGGTGTTTTGTCAAATGCATTCATACTTTCTTCATGTGTATAAATTTAAAGATGTCCAGCCTGCAATGATCTTTACATCTAAATATTTGATTGCTAACTTCTTATTGTTTCCCATGTGGGTTTTTTTCCCCAGTTTCCCCAGGACTTTACATATTTTTGGAGAGTACCAAAAGCAAGAGGCAGATTCTAAAGTAGTCATAAGTATCAAAAATACAACTTGATACATTTCTGTTGCTCTATCATGCCACTCTTGATATTTCCTAACTTGACATAAAACTGTGAATTCTGCATTTTGAGTTCTAGACCTTTAAAACTTCACAACCTTAGCACCTGACTAGGTTTCTGACTGCTGCTTAGGTCATGTCCGTGTTTTGCACAATTGCTGTTAAGGGCAAAATGTGTAGGCAGTCTGAGACGCATACAAAATCCTAAATCTCCAACTTCTGAACTTTCTTGGGCCTCATATTCAGAGTTGTGGAAGTTATGAATTTGCTCAAACTGAGAAACATGAACTCAGACTTCTTTTGTCTGAGCATTGGACTCTTAAAAGGTTAGAGGCACCACTGTCACAGTCATCTCCCTGCTCAGTCCATCATGAGAAAACCAGCTTTACTCTTATGTGTGAATTACACAGCTGTGTCCATGCTAATAAATGATCCAAGGCCAAGGTGCAGGCTGGAGAAATGTCCACAATTATCCATACTGTTTAATTGTTAACAGACTCAATGGTATGGTTCTTGGCCTGCGGCAATCAACTCTTTTGAACAACGTTTGGGTTCAGTTCAGGGGGTAGCATGAGCCAGGGCCTGTTCCCAAAGATGTTATAATGAGATCACCCGGTACGGGGGGTGGGACAGGGAGGGAGGAAAGCAACATAATTTAGCTGTAGAGATGTGAGCAATGCTGTGCCACTTGCCCTCACGGCCTGAGAAAGAAAATGCGATATGTCTCATTTTATTTAATGCATAAACATAGCCTAAGGGACCCTAAAACTTCCCTCTAGCACATCATCGTGAGTCTCAACCCAGCTGTTAAACACAGAACTTCTATTTCTCTTCTTCCTGTGCTTCCTAGGAAAAGAAAGATGCTTTACTTTTATAGATACAATCCAGATGGTTCAGGACTGCATCCCTGGAAGTCCCAAACAGTTCAGCATGATAGATTATGGACCAGAATTTAGGTGAAACTGTATTTCGTGCTTCCTGTTGGCTAATCCTAGGTGGCTTTGTAATTAGTATATAGGATTTTCAGATCGTCCTCTGAAGTTCTGTTGTTGGTTCAAATTGATCACAAATGCCTTGTGGTCTTGGTTAGTTCATAGCAGAATCCAAAATCATCTTCAGATTTCTGCCCGCAGATGTAAAGGCAATAAGGAAAAAATGATTTCACAGTTTTAACTGTGGCAGCTTGAAAACCACATAAAATTTCCCTGACCTATTGCAAAAGAGTACCAAAATGATTAAGTGGTTTAAAGGCTATACTTACAAGTGATTTAGAAGATGGAGTGCATAATGGAATTTAGAAAAGCAATTTTATTATTTTATTCAGAAAAATAGGCTTTGTGTATTGTCCTCATTTTAGAAGTGTACCTATTAAATGTAAACTGCAATCAATTTTTCATCGTGGAATCATCGTGCTGGAATTACTGAATTTTTCCTCTATATCACAGCTTCTCTTGGTCTATAGTAAAAGACATTATCTGTGAATCTTTATCTGCAGTTATAAAGGCCAGATCAAAATATTCTGAAATCATGCTGTCATCATGAAAACTGAAGTTGCATGATTTGATGAGATCAATTTTTGTCTCTGTAAGTTTGTTTATCTAGTGGTAGAGAAAGATGCACTCTTGCTGTTTTTACATGCTAGACATAAAATGATGGGATTTGTCTTGCCTACATCTAGTTGAGTAAGTTAATCATGTAGCTCTCTTGATATCTGATAAACAGATCTATCTCCAAAGGTCAGCTAATCTCCTAAACAGAGAAGAGATGCACCTGAATGGTTTTGAGAGCTCTTTCATTGCAACAGCACAGAATTCAAGACAAATAATTTCTCTGTCAAAAAAATATACGTGTTCAACCTCTCTGAACTGCTTGCAGAGTGGTTGCAGTTTCTCAAACTCTCGTAGGCCTACACATACTGCCTACACATATATGCAGTGGTCTAAATAGCAAGTGTGATTTTTGTGCTTAGTTACCAGTTTGAATTAACTTCACTCAAGCTGTTTATTTTCTGTAATACTCATAACATGACACACCCAAAGGAAGAGTCTAATTTAATCTTGCTTTATTTTATTCCAATACCACAACGAAGAAATAAGATAGGTGAAAAGCAACTGAGATCTGTAGGGAAAGCAACCTTTTCATGGGTAGCTCTTCATTTCTGTCTTCATCACAACTCTCTTGAATGCCACTATCCCCTAATATCTGCAGCAGTCAGAATCCTTCTATTCACCTTGGGTTTTATAAGCTTTTCCTGCTAGAGAGAAATACAAAATAAAAAGTAAATTAATTATATAATCAGGCAATTTTATTTTCTTCAATATAGTGCGTCTTTCTCTATTTTCCATAGCTTTCTTTTTTGTCTACCTCTTCCTCTGATTAGGAGTTGGATTTTTGCTTGTTTTCCTTTGATGTCCTTCATAGGATCCTAGGATAAGTCAGATTGCAAGGGACTTCTGGAGGTCTCTAATCCAATGTCGGGAATAAGACTGAGCCAGGTTGCTCAGGGCTTTATCTAGTCTGGTCCTTAAAACCTCAAAGGAGTCAGATGTTACAGCCCCTCTGAGCAGCCTGTGCCACTCTCTGTCTGACCATCCTTGCAGTAATTCTACACTTGTTTTGTTTGTTAATAAGTATATTGCTCTACTGTACACTGTAAATGAATAACACAAAGAATAAAAGATTTGTTTTCTCCCCAAGATTAGTTTCAGAGTGAGAAAAATACAGAGAATTAACTAACCATTACCAGCACGATATATTCCTGACAGAACTAACACAGCTCTGGACTTGGTGGTAGAAATTAGGAATTTTATATTTCAGAACAGTTTCAAGACTGTATCTGACTGGCCTGTCCCTAGTTCTGCTCCATTCTAAGTCTATGAGTTTTCTAGAAGCACTTCACTTTGAATAGTCCCATTGAAAATCAGAAAGTGTGACAGCTCCTATTTGTTTTTCTGATTGCTCCATTGGTTTTTATTGATTTGAAAGTTATGTTTCTTTATGAAGAGAATTAATGGATCTCCTCTGTGTGGAAGCAAGGTTGCACGTTCCGTGGGAAACAGTTTGGGAGACAGAAGTGTCTGTCTGCTGGTGTGGATGGTAGAGCGCAGAAGTCATGGCAGAAGGACTCAGGCACCTGTAGTTTACACAGAACCTAAGAAGCTGCAGAGGAGCACAGAGAAGAAATAACCAGGCCTCAGTGGTGATGAAGAACAACTTATTATGATCAAAGAGTACTTGGCAGTTTCCTTCAACTCAGAAATCCACTTAGTTGGCTGAAACCAAACTTAAAAGGAAGGATAGGCAAAGGGATAGGTGCTTATATCCATTGTGTCTGATCTAGTTGCTCCAAGTGTTCTCAGTCATAAATTCCCTACTAAAAGTAATTAAATCTGTCTGTTTTAGTTTAAAAGTCTTTTGTCTTCTTTGGAGAGATGTCTATAAAGAAAAGGTATAGACAGATGCATCTCAGTCCTTTGGCTGACTCTGGGTCCTTTCACAGAAAATGTTAGCACAGAACATGTTTTTTTGCTAAAATTGGTTTGTTTAATTTGACTTGCTGACTCATTTTTCCAGCTGGTCTGTCATTCTACTCAATTCCAGATGAGGCAATAGGAAAAAGAAAACTCTTTTGAATGTTCCACCCTCTTGCCAAACCAAGTAACAATTAAAAACTCCAATTTTCATTGCAGTTCTTTATCTCTGTTAATTATCCAAGGAACAGTAAATCAGATATATTGTCCTCTGCTTGTTGTCAATAATTTAAATTCTAAATTCTTTATAGATTAGTTGCAGATTTAACATGCTGCTTCTTTTCCCTAAATTACATACCGTTTCGCAACTTGAATCCAATGCAGTGTTTCATTTTTACATTTGATGAGATCAAATGCTAGACAGTCCAGTCTAATTGACTCATGTTTTATACACACACAAGCAAAGCCACATGACTCTGTCTTAACTTAATTAGTTACTTTTAATTCAAAAGAGATGTAACATGAATTTACACTGTGATAGAATATTAAAAAAATAGATGAGATGTAGACATATCAGACATGACAGATCTTCATCTGTCTATACTGATACTATCAATACTGATATTTTCAAGGTAATAGAAGGCATTTTTCATCTGTCTTTATCCATATGAACTATGAGAACAAAATTTTACCATTACACATGTACAGTCATTCTCATACCCGTCTGGGTAACTAGAACTATAACTGGTTTGAATCGTTACTGAGAAGTGACCTTCTTATTAGTTTGATTGAAAAACTTCAAATTTTTTTCTGTATTTTAAAAAAACCAAGCACCTGAAACAGCATTCAGTGCAGCAGAGTACGTGTTTTAATTCTGCTTTTAACTGCAGAAACAAAGGTTTTGTATGGATAAAGCAAATCAAATCATACTGTTAATTAGAAATGACATCTAGCACAAAGCTTTGTTTGCCCTCCTTGTATATAGGGGTCAACACTAATAAAGTTTCATCAATTGCTAGCTGCTGACTGATGATTTGGACCTATTCCTACAGCTCTTGGTTAATACATAAGCTCTGATTATGTCACACAATTTTGGTTGCTTATTTGACAAATGAAGGTTTAGGTAGCAATCACATGCTAAATAATGTGATGAAAATTTGTATAAATAATCTTTTAAAAACTTAGCAATGATCAGTAGTTGACAAGGAGTCTCTGCAATTTTATATTGTGAATATTATTTAAAGAAAACATTACCTTATTACTCAGTTATAGCCTGTGTGCAAATTAATTGTGTTATGTTTTAATTTTAAACACGGTCATCAAGTTCCATAGAAAGGAATTCATATTCTGATTTCATGTTGTGATCTGTGATTTGTAAAGTGTAGTGGTGAAGTTAAAGGTCCATAAAGAAAGGGATGCCTGAAAAGGAAGTCTGGTCCTTGGACATTCCTTCAGAAGGACATGATAACAGTGAACAGCTTATTGAAAACTCTTGGGAAAATGTTTTTCCCACCTTTTTGGAGCAAAATATTCAGCCAGAAGCTGAAACATACTATTTTCAATTTTTCTATTTGTCGTGTAGGATTTTTAATTTGTATACAGCAAAACTGTTTTTTGGTTTTAATTTTTATCATTCAAATCAGACAATTTGCATGGAAAATAATTTCAGCTGAGAAGCCTGTTTTCAGTCCAAAACTTGGATAGAATCTGGTGAATTCTTCTGAAGCCATGACTCCCCTTAGTTGCTGAGACAGCTTGGAGTTGCATTGGCTAAACAGAATAGAATTATGCTTATAAAACATATAACTTTTATGAATATCAAGAGCTTAAAGTGAAATATCAGAAGCTTAACCCTTTCATGGAACTCTGTTGAAATAATTTAGTGGTTTTACATGAAAAAGACTGAAGGTGTGAGCAAAATGAGAATTTGTTTTCTGTAGTAACTGAAAATGTCATCTTTTTTCCCTGAAATTATTTTATATCCTAAAAAATCCTGTTTTGCATTGCTTTGAATTCTACTGCCATGTATCTGTTCATTTTAATTCGTTGGTGAGCATCTGACACTGATAGGAGATTATGTGAACTGATTTAACAAAACATGAAGAGTTATAATTACCACCCTAGGAAAAGAAAAGGAAGTTTAAATGGTTCATGGATGGTAACAAATGCAAGAGCTTTAAAGTGTGAAAGATATATGAAAGAACATTCTTCCTGAGTTCTACTTCATGGGCCAAATAATAGGAATACATAAAATACCATCACAACAGTGTATCTATTATGGTGATAAAAATGGAAAATTCACAGTTTTCTTTTTCTGTTCAAATGTATGAAAAACCCAAGTAACATTAACTTGACAGTCACAGCTAATTAATGACATATAGTTAAGTTATATGCATTGTTTTTTAACTTGCATAGGTACGTGTATTCACATTTTCTGTTGGTCAACATAATTATGACAAAGGACCCATACAGTGGATGGCCTGTGAAAATAAAGGTACTGTGTTTTTCTTTGAGACTATTCTTTGCTAGAGCTTTGGATAGGCAGTATCTTTATTCTTTTCTAAAAATTACAGACTTTTTTTCAGCCTGATTTTTAGCTTTATTGTGTTTTTAATGAGTTCAAAAAAGTTATTTGATGAAATAATGTGTATAAGCATTTTTATATAAAGAATAAACTTGAATATTTATTTCTGATTATTTAAAACTTAATGTTGTAAGAAAAAAATACAGTATTTTTATAATAACAATAATCAGAAGATATTATGGTTCAGTTTTGAGAATTCTTGTTGTAATAGCCATCTATGAAAAGATGGAACTGATGACAGATAAGAAATTAAACAAAGCTGGATTATATTAAGGGGTCTGGACAAAGGGATTTTTTGTTTGGTTGGTTGGCTGATTGGATTTCTTTCTGGTTTTCTCCAAAACTTACAAGGGATCAGATGACTTGCATTATTTTTCCCTTTTTTGATGAAAATATCAGAATTATTCTTGCTGTATTTTCTTAGCTTCTAAGAGCATCTTACATTTTTTATTTTCATCCTGATTTCTTTATGTAGGAAAAAAAAGTAAAAAAGGTGAGGGTAAGGAAGTAAAATGCTTTCTCCTAAAATTTCTACATGAAGAATGTGGTCAGAAACATTTAAAAAGACTGTGAAAAAGAGCTGTCTCAAATACCTTACAGTATGACTATGGAACAAGAGATAAGCGATAGATACAGAAAATAGAGAAATTATCAAACAATGCTGTTTAATATTTTAAATAGAGCAATTTCCAGGCCTGACTGAAAGTGTGAAAGTATTTTACAAATAAGTAAGAAGTAAGAAGTGAGAGGTGGGATAGATTACAAAGGGTCTTGAAAATTAGACTGCCAAGGAAGGAGGATAAGACATGATTCTCAGGCATGAGAATAACATAGACCAAAAATAAGAGAAAGATATAGATACTGAAAAAAATAATCATATAGAAGAATCCATAGCCTGTATGAATAGCATACATATCCTAGCCTCATGAATCCCTCAGTATGCTGGCAAGTTATGCAGAAGATACTACAACTTCATGAAGAACAGATTGTGTTGTCAGATAATTACAGAAAATCAACATTTGTTTTTTTGAACAGGGATTTTTTAACTAACGTCTTTGTATGTCAAAATACCATGTGCATGTGAACTCCATTGTTTTAAAACAAATGAGGACCAGCTGGCTTAAAGCATAACCACCTATGTCATCTTATTATCGAGGCAAAATTATCATAATCTTCTGTCCAAAATTGGTGTGATTATTTGTTTGCGTATCCAAAGAAGCAAAGTTTTATTTAATTTTTCCTCAATTCACATTTTTAATTTATTATCAAGTCACACATTGCTTATGGCAAAGTAAATGACTAACCTCAGTACTCCTACATCTCCAGTCCTTCCTACTTCCTTCCAATTTGACTTACGACTTACTTGGTCTGAAACTGGATCTCAGTGCCTGTCTTTTCAGTCTTATTGGTGCATATGGGCAATATTTTTAATTCAAACAAATAAATGATATAATCAGTGATGAATAAAGAAGTTTCTGATGTTTAGTTAGAAAAAATACCAGTGTGATTTTTTCATCCTTTCATCATATGTGGCCACACATTGTGGTGACACCTACTAAAAAAGGATTCCATTCATACATGATAATTTCTATAAAAATTAAGTTAGAAATTACAAGCTAAATGAAATTCCTCAAGATTAAGAGACGAGCGATCTATTATAGTAAGATGGCATTATTTCTGTTCCAAATTTTAGGTTATTATTATGAAATTCCGTCCATTGGAGCCATAAGAATAAACACCCAGGTAAGTGTGTTGGCCAAATGCAGATGCAGGTGTAACACAAGTGGAATAATTTCTGTTCTTCAGTATGTTGCTTTTCACCTCTGTTTGAATCAATTAAAATTTAAGATACACTATGTTAAGGACAGAGAAAAAAATTTAAGCTTTCTTTTACATATGAGGTATTATTCTGTTTCTAATTTATTTGTTTCTTTTTGGTAGTTTCAGTGAACCAATTTACAGTGTGATCCCTGCTTCCCTAGCCAGCTGGCCCACAGCAGCTCGTATGCACAGCAGGCATGCTAGCATCACCCAGAGCAGGCTGAGCATGTGCTCACAACATAGCGTTTGAAGAGATCTGTATCCTGCAGACCTCTGCACAAGGGTTATGGTCTGGGCTCAGTTTTCCTCCTGGCCTTACAGGGTCCCTCTTTCATCCTGAGACATGGCAACAATTTTTTTTATAAAGTTCTATAAAACCAGTAATGCTTTCTAACGCGTCTAGACGTTCATAGTCTGGCGCCTGCCATACTTACAGCATGATCCTAAGGGTTTGTGTTACGTGGAGAAGGCTGTGGATGTGTGTGAGGGCATAGCCCTGCTAGAGACTCTGAGCTCAGCTCAGCAGAAACCATGACCTCGTACAGTCCTGCTTATAGGAGGGGTTCCTGGATTGATCCAACCAGTCTGGGAGAGGCACAGCTTTTTTCCTTCAAAAAGGATGCAGGACAGTTTTAGCAGCCATGTGTGTAGATCATTAAGGGCACAGGACCCTGGAATTCTATGGTGTGATCTAAACTGACAGCGTAGATGAACAGATGCTCTTTTCCGTAGTCTGAAAGTCCATGTATTCACATGTCCAGAAAAACAGAGAAATATTGTAACAGTTCTTTGTCCTTCCAAGGCCAGGCATGACATTTTTTGGCAGCAAATGAGTCCCTTTTTTGGCTTGAATAAGAGTCCTTTGATTCTGTTAAACTCTTCCAGATAGTGTCTGGCAAGCAATATTCCTAATACGATTAGACAAATAGAAAAGGTTGAAGACTGAAAGAAGTTTGGTGGCATCCACTCCCAAACCAGACCAGAAGTCTGACATCTCATAAGATCACCAGCTTTAGCCGTACTCCATGACTGAAGGGAGGCAGGGACTATCAGGTTTTAAAATTGAATTTTTTGTTTCAATAGAAGTTATGCAAGTTTTTGCTGTAGGAGCTTAACATGCCCAGCTGCTACACCACTCACCCTCCATCGCCCACTCTCGTCTGAGTTGAAGGTTCTGCAATCTGCTTGTAATTTCATTATGCAATTAGCAATTAATTTTGGAACAGAAATAGTTGTAATTCTCACTTCGTGGAAAGAGAGCAGTGGTTATGGATGTGTAAGGTCCATGTGACTGAGACTGAAATACAGGAATTGCCTTGGCAGTAAATACTGCAAACTGAAGACTGAATTGTTGGGTAGTATAATTTTAAGGAAATAATTAAATACTACTCCTGTATTAGTGGTGAATTTTGACTTTTTTTACTGGTCTTTCCATTGTTTTTATTTCATTATTGTTTATTTTTTATGCTGTTTCTGGACTTGGTCTAATAACTGCCTTCTGATGAGTTTATTACTCTTTTTGGCAGGAATATCTGGATGTATTGGGAAGACCAATGGTTTTAGCTGGAGAGAAAGCCAAACAAGTCCAATGGACAAATGTCTATCTGGATGCTCTGGTATGATCTGTATTTATCTCTAGTAAAGTAAGAATCTTATCAAATCAGTAACTATATGGGTCCATTTTCCACAGTCCTGAGGACTCAATTTCCTACAGTTCCAAACATAATATTCTTGCAATTCCAGCATCTGTACACTTCAATAGAGCAATTTTCTGAACAGCTGTTTCTGACGTGATGGTCCTACTTGCACCTAGTATCCTCCTAAGTGTCCTGAACATCAACAGAGAAAAGCAGTTTATCCTACGCACAGATCTTTAAGTGTAGGTCATTGTTGTCCTCAAACTAACAAAAGAAAAAAAGAAGCAAATAGGTTTCCAGTGTTGTACCTGTGCTGCAGTAGACATCATCTACTGCACTATCATCAGTGGAGCTGTTTTTTTTTTTTTTTAAAGCACTCCAGGCAGAATGAAACCTGTCAATGTTACTGGGTATTTGCACAGATTTTGAACTTGGATCTTTAAACTATCATGGTAGTTGTAATTACTTGCTTGCTCAAGGTAATGATTTCTTTAATTGGACAGTGTATATAATGGGGAAGTAAAAAAAAATACATGAAATGCTTTCCTTACTGCTGAATTTATCACTTTGGTCTTGTAAAACAAACATATTCAGGAAACTACGAAATGCAAAGTATTATTAGCAGCAATCCAATCTGTTGCTCTAGATAACCTTCTTCCGAGTAACTCTAACTAGGCAAAAATTACTGCAAAATGGTCATCTGGAATCATGTCTTTATCCAAGTTCACATGGTCATCTAATGTCATGTCAAAATCCACTTCTTCCTGTCAGCATTACTGTAAAATTTTTATCAACACATCATAGAACGGAGCGTGACAGATAGGAACTAGTTTTTCTTTGGAATTTCAATGGCCAGAAGTTCATTAACCATGTTTTCTTCGTTACTGTTGAGGTACTTACTGGAAACATAAAGGATGTTATGACGAAAGTTCATATGTTCTGTACATATCCTGTTGTAAAGCCAAAGCTAAATTTGTAACTGGGGCTAGAAAGAAATCTGTTCAATGAAGCAAAACAAGTGATACCTGCAGACTTCTGTTCTGTTGCTTTATATTTTCAGTGGGCTCATTCAGTCTTTCCTTCAAGAATGTGTGTTTGTGTATATATAATTATATCTGTATTTGTGTGTGTGCATACATATATATTTATATAAAAAGTAGGAGATGTTCTTTTTACTAATATATGTATTAAGTGAAGACCAACCTCAGCTAAACTGTTGAGGTAAAGGCTGAAATTTGTGGACTTTCTCATCACAGATGAGAGCATAAAGGCACAGGTGTATCTAAACCAGTCTGGAGCCTTTTCTGATTCTTGGTTTTAGAAGGGATTGGGACTAACTTGTCTGGTTCTTCATCTTAAATTCCATAAAGCAATTGCCTCCTGTAGGGCTTGCCCTTCTGCTTGTGCCTCACTGGACTATCCTTTTTCTCTTAACTGTCCAGCAGGTGTTTTGGGGCTACGCCTAAATAATGCAAAGTGTATTACATGAGACCACATTTGAATTGAGCTTAAGGTCAGGTTATGAAATCCTGAAGAGATACTTTAATTTGATGCTGTCTTTCAAGACTGCCTTTAATAATTTGATGTATTTGTGGCAGTTCACACCTTTTCTCTTGCCCTGTTCCTTCAGGTTCTGTTACAGCGTTGCTCTGCCCTCACTTTCTGCAAGATAATCCTAGAATTTTCAGATGCTTTTAGGTTTACTAGTTAGTCATAATCTATTCACAATTATTGTCCTCTCTAACTGTACATTTTTTGGGGGGGGAGAGGGTGTTATTCCCCATACATACCCCTCCTGTTTCATTATGTATCTCTTCAATTCTCACTCTAAAAAATATCCACCTCTTTTATTCTGATTCATCTCCATTTGTCTTAGTCTCCTAAAAAGTCCATTTCTTCTCTTCACCTTGCTTGTAATGTTACTAACTGATCTCATCACCTTTCATTTGATACACAAACTTAAGTTAATGAAGGATGATTTAAAATTCAAAAAGGTGCTGCTAAACTGGGCAAATGGAGAACTGATTTCACCAGAGTGGATTAATAAAGTATTTTAGCTTGTTTTTTTCTGATGAAACAAAGGCAGAGAAGTGATATGGTTCCTCACTAAAATACATGGAAGGAGTAAGCATCAGTGCAGGTGAAAAATTTGAAATTAAAAACAAACATTAGGACAAAAAAAGGTAGAAATCTGCCTGCGGACAATTTAGGATGGAAAAAAAAAATTTCAGGCTATCTAAAAGTATGTTTTTCTGGATCCTATTTTCAGTATGATTTGTGACTGTTAATAAAAGAATAAACAAATATCTTATATCTTCCCAAATAAGTGCAAATCCCTTGCCTCAGCACCAGAAGAGACTGTGATTTTGTAGAACTGATGATGAACATTATTGCAAGCCATTGAAAAGTAGCGATGATATGAAAAGTAGTAGTATTACCTGTTGGATTTTTCTGTTGCTTTTGCCTGTATGCATTTGTTGCCTACCTATTTACTATCTTTAAGTTTGGTTTGGCTTTCTTCTTTCTTTCTTTTTTCTTTTTTGCCCCTACTATCTGGAGATTTTAGTACAGTGGGAACTGTATCTGTAACCATGGTTTCATAACACTTAGTTTTTATTAAACTATTATATCCTAAGTTGTTGCACACCATCTATTTTTAAAAAGCAATTTATTCTCACTAACACATGGACACGAAAATGTAATTTTAACTTTCTATGCATAAAATTATGCAGTAGTATTTATTATTAATTATGTAGTACTATTTTTTCTTTCTTTACAAACTAAAAGTCAGTACTCTAATCTAGTGTTTGTCTACAGTAATCCCTGGATTGATCTAATATATTGTAGTTCAATATTTGTTATTTAACTAAAAAGTCTTTTTCTCCCCTCTATATGTGATTATTTCCTAGGAGCTGGGCCTTGTGATTACAGGAACTCTACCTGTCTTCAATCTAACAAAGGAACAAAATGGGAAAATAGTAAGCTGTTACTTAAAGAAAATAAAAAAACAAACCAAAAACCCAAAACAAAACCAACAGTTATTTGAATTAAATTTAATGCTAAACTCCTTGAAAAATGTGTATTTCCATAGAGCTTTCTACAGTTTGTCCTGTACATCAGAAACAAAGGGGTCATCTCGAGTTGCCTCATAACCTGCTGGGAACAAGAAAATGCAGATCACCCTTTTTGTAGTTCTGAGTTTCAGGGTGTGACATTCATTGATCTGTCTCTGTGACCTGGTGGCAGTGGGAATGCATTAAGTGCTCAATAGATGGGAAGTATATGACGATATTATTCAGGCCTTGCCAAGAGAGGAAGCTCAGACATATTTATAACAAGTCTGTGAACCTATGACAGTTCAGGGTAAAAGGCAATGATGTAGAGACTTTAAGTTAATTGTTTGTAATGATAATAGAAAATAGCACTGTGTACTTAGATTAAAAACTAAGTATTAAATACAATTCACCATCCCTATTACAGTCTCATAAGAAATTAATTTATGTCCTTTTTGCAAAATCAAAATGTTGCTTTTTTAAAATCAGACCTAGAATAGGCTTTACAGCGTGTGGTAATATACTGTACATTTGATGTGATATTCCTGTTCATTCAGGTAAAAATATACAGAAGTTTAGACAAGATATTTTTTGATTCAGTTTCTCAGATATTACATAGACTTAGAATGAATAAATATGAATTTGATCACTACCATTTCTTTTATCTACTTTCAGAATAGTTCTTTTAGTTTCCCTTGAAAAACAAAACAAAACAAAACAAAAAAAGGTTTCATAATCTTATCTACAAGATAATGCCTGGAATTCACTGAGCCTGGTTGCAAAGTGAGAGACTACTGATTATCAAAGGATGCTTTTCTGAGAAGTAAAACAGCTGTGGTCTAGTACAGAGGACCTGGATGGAACAAGAGGAAAACTTGAATCTGTTCAACTTAGGTCTTTACATGAACTTTAGGTTACAGACTGCAAGATGCATCTTCCAATGCATATTCCAAATTTATTTAATGTGGAGAAGGGATTCAGGTCACACTATGCAAATGACTGCTCCCCTTTTCTGTAGTAGGAAAATAAATTACAAGTGAAGTAAATGTAGTGCCTGTGTCCCTGATTTCAAATGCTGATTATTGTTATAGTCACTGTTTTTTTTTTGTTTTGTTTTGTTTTTTTTTTAATTCATCATTATACCAGAGCCAAAATAGGTTAATTGTTTTGAGGTCTCACTTATCAATTGCCTAACCTAAGCATTCAATAGTAGGTCTATATTGGTACTAGTAATTTAGTATCTACATCATTGGCAATATTAACACATCACTTTTGCTTTCACCTGTTTTGTTCTTACATTTATTGTTTATTCATCCAGGAAAGCATCCATATTAATTTTGTAAACAGTTTTCATATTCTATACTAAATTCTGAATGTATTGAATGTTATTTTGAATCACTTGGATATTATTTAAAATATTTAGAATAGAAACATAAGTAAACAGGCAACTTTTCAAGTAGTATCTGTCAAACAAGAGACGAAGGCAAAATCAAAATTCACTGACTGTTGCAGTTATTCTGCATTGTGAATATCTCAAGCACTTTCTAACATTTTGGAATCTTACCAGAATCAGCTGATTCTTGGAGTTATGGGGGTTGATGTCTCTTTGGAGGACATAAAAAAACTGACACCCCGATTTACGGTAAGCTGTTTGCATTGGTGGTTTCTCTTTATGCCTGATTTATGTATGATTTCTTTGCATGCTCTTTCATAAGTCATGCAGCAATGACTGGATGTGAGTCAAAATACCAGCAGGCTTCTTTTCATATATTCTTTTCCATTGTGATAGATTTTCTGACTGTTTTCTCTCCAGCCATATATGTGTGAATTGTCCATCAGGATGCATCTGTAAAAACTAACTTTTACACTGGGGGATATATACCAAGTAATTATTTTCCTGTAGCTTAAGGCACTGCTGTTTAGTTGAGTGTTTGGTTCTTATCACAGTGTGGAGTACACAATCATTTCATCTAATAATAATACTTAGTATTTTTATAGAGCAATTCTTTATAGAAAATTTCTTTTATGTACATGTCTGTACCCTACTCAGTATGATTGATTTATATATTAAGACATCTAGCTAGGGAATTTCTAAGAAAATAACTAGTACTGTGGAAAACAACAGCTGATGAAGCAAAGGAACATCACGAATTTGACCAAAAGCAAATGCAAAGTCCTGCATCTAGAATGGAATAATCCCATGCCACAGTACAGACTGGGACAGACTGCCTCAAAAGGCAGGAAAGGGCCTGGGGGTCATGGAGGGGTCCTTGGAGGACAAGCTGAACATAAGTTAGCAGTGTGCTCTTGCAGTAAAGAAGGCCAGCTGTGCAGTGAACAGCTGCATCAGGAATACTGTGTCCAAGTCTGATCTCCTCAGTACAAGAAATACACTGACATGCTGGACAGAGTCCAGTGCAGAGCCACTAAGTTGGCCAAGGGGCTGGAGTACGTGGCATACCAGGAGACGCTGAGAGAGATGGGTTTGTTCAGACTGAAGAAGAAATCTGATGGGTTACCTGATGGGAGCTATAGAGAAGATGGACGTTGACATTTCTTGAAGGTTTATAGCAAAAGACGAGGCAATTGACATAGCTGTGGCAACGGAAGTTCCAACTGCAAATAAGGAAAAAAAAAATCGTTGTGAGGGTAGTTAAACACTGGAGCAGGTTGCCCAGAGAGGTTGTGGAATTGCCATTGGAGGTATTCAAATACCCTTTGAAACATCGTCCAACTTCCAAGTTGGATCTTATTTTGAAGTTAGCTCTGCTTTCAGTGAACGGTTGTACCAGGTGACCTCCAGTGGTCCCATCAGCCTAAATTATTCTCCAAGTTTATGATTCTATAAGAGTAAATATTAAGAAATTATCTTTTCTGTGTTCATCTCACGTATTTCATGATGCCTGAAGCAATGTAGTTTCCTCAATGTGATCATTGCTTGAAAATCATTAATTAATCTTTCTTTATTACTTAAAATGTTGTAATGCTTACATTCATCTCTTTCTTTCAGCTTTGTCCAAATGGATACTATTTTGCAATTGATCCTAATGGGTATGTGCTACTTCATCCCAATCTCCAACCAAAGGTATGAAAAACCTTCTAACTTATTTCTCTGTAATAAAGGGACGTTGTCAGGAATAACAGAAACATCTACGATCCACTGAAAGTGCCAGAGAGCAGTAGTAAAGATTTCTCAGTTGTGGGGATGTCAGGAAAATCTGTGGTGCACGCATGGCTTCATCCAAATCCACTTTAGTCAGTACAAAGACCATCACTGGCTTGTATTGAATTTGGTTATCAATAAAATAAAAAAGATGTATATTTTACACACACATTTGTGTTTGTGAAATAAGTGTTTTAATACACCTATTAAAATAAAAACAACTAGAGATAGCTCTAATATAATTGTGAAGAACTTACAGTGTGTTACAAGATGTTCTCGAAGCAAACAGGAGTTTACTAGTGCAAATGCTTACTTTGTGATGTTTTCTCATTTCAGAAATTGAAACTTTCATACTTGCAAAAGCACAGAAATCAGGGGAAAACACAATATATTTAACTTGTATTTTCATATTTGTTTATTTGCTTATTTTCTGTTTACCAGAGGTGAAGTCTGAGCTGCAGAGTTGTGATGGATCTAGCCAAGCACTTTCCCAGAATGCTAGATTTTTTTAGTAGTTCAACTTGAGAGAGGCCTTTCATCTTTAAAGATGAAATACTCATCTAAATTTGATTGGGGCTCAACTTTCCTCAAATTTCAGGAAAATTTAAACCCAAGATTTCAGTCTGGCTTTATATCCATTAACTGTAGTCCTGCCCCTGTGGGGACTCTTACATTACATGTATCTTCTTAAATAAGTTGCCTCCCTGGCTTTGATGAGGTATTTCAACATGAATGGATGATTTTTTTTCTGAAATCAGAACTTTAATCTTTGTTTTAGCAAAGAGTTTTTCTGTGACAAATGATCTTCTGTTTAGTGGAATATTTGAAAATGCTTGTAATTTAATGCCATTAGAAACATACTTTCGGCAAATTTTGTCTCTTGAGTTTATAGTGCACAAATGCAGCATTACATAAACAACAAAGTTAAAATATAATTAACTAAAAATAAAAAAAAACCTCTTCAAATTGAGAGAAACATATGGATTATTTACAGATAAAACATTAGAAATAATATTGAATCACTGTAAGACCAAACTATATATCCATGTAGTTCAGTTGTCAATATTAAATTTCTCATTAAGATGGTTTGAGCAATACATGGCCAAGATAAATGCAAGCTGTCAATACACAGGCAAACAAGGCTAGTAAGGCTTTTAGTGGCACCCCTACTCCAAGTTATTTTCTAGCACTTAGTACACTTTAGAGAAACTTCTTAAGTAATGGAAGACAGTATTTGCTGCCTTTAGGCATGGAAATACTGGGGGTTTTGTAAATTGGATGCATATCCATCACTTTATTCCTCCCAGCCGTGTTCCTGTGGCAGAATAGCAGCAAGTCCTTGACCTCTTGGCTGTGCAACTGTCCTCTCTTGTTTCTTCACCAGAAGGTCCTATCATAGCTCCAAGAGGGATAGCAGACCCCCTTTTCACTACTTCACCGTCTTTAACTGTCAAAGACAGAAAAAGAAATGAAGAATTCCTCTACATATTTTAGTGATTCACATAATTCTTAAGCTGGGGGAAGTCAGCATTATGAATATTTTAATTAATTTCCTGGTGAAGTAATGAATATGTTTGAAATCTCTTGCCAATTGTGTAACAAAAGAAGAAAGAAAAAAAAATGCTTCTGAAGAAGAGAAAGAATAACTTTATCTTAATTATTGATGAAATATCCCTTTTGATTTATTTTGAAAGGACCCTTTTAAAAATAAAAGAAAAAAAAAAGGAAAAGAATGTTTTTATATAGTCTTCATAATTTAGAAGAACTTCAGTTTCTGGATATATGCATTAGGTTTTCATATGTTAAAAGATGAAAGTTTTGATTTGATGATTTTGCTTGGTGAATTATTCTGAGACAAATACATACATCATTACTGATCAAATCTTTTCTTCATTAGAGATTACTAGAAATGCAGATGATGGCGAGTGGTCTATTTACCTTTTCCTTATATGCAAACAAAACTATCTTTTTGTTAACAGAAGGAACATAAAATGAAGCAATGCAGTATTCTTGGTTTAGGCACAGTCTTATGCGGAACATGGATATACATTCTGTTCATCTCATATGTGCTATTATATTGCAGTGTAAACTCGTAACGCTGGAGAATAATGAACCTTTGTTAGAGAGTGAAAAACTCTGCTCATACCAATTAAATATAGGCAGACTGAGATGGGTTGTGATGCTAATTGTCATGGTTTCTCTGTGTAGTTTTCTACTTAAAAGTATATGGAATTCCAGAGATGCTTTCACATACTGCTCAAATGTTTGATTTAGCGTATGTTTAAAAAAGGTTATTTTATTAGTTATACGTTTGATGTTGTAGAATAATGTCTAGATGTACTATTAAGCATATGCATTATTATCATTGTTATTGTTGTTATTAACAGTTACACAGTCTAGACTTTTTCACTCCCAGTTTGTGTGGGGTGGTGCATGCTATTCAGACTGATACAAGAACTACGTTTTAAAACTAAGGTACAATACAAAGACAGATATACTTAGAACTCATGGACTTTCTTTAACATGTCATATTAATTTTAGTTGAACCTCCTGGTAGCTGTTAACTTATTAACAAACATCTTAACACTCTTTGCCAGCAATTTTTCAATAGATGTAAACTAAAACATAACTATGTCTTTACCTTTGTAGAGGTGAGGATGTATTAAACTTCCAATGGTCCCTTCTGAATGTCTTCTGCTTTCATTCTGAAAATCTGTTACCTCAAATCACAACTGGTTCAACACAATTTTTTGAAATATTGTCTTGCAGTATCATCTCACAAAAAGAAGCCCCTAGAAATTTAGAACTTGTAAAATTATTTGCACAACTGAGAAACTTTAACAAAAGGCAGATTCAAAAGTGTATTAAAATCATTCAGAACTTTCCCATCATGTTCTTATTGGCACATGAAAACTACATCAAAGCATAACACAGGAAACTTTTTTTTAACTTTCAGTGTAATAGTTTGAAACTGCTTAAAATACCATTTTTCAAGTTTGTGTATTAGTTATATTTACATTTTTAAAATGCTTAACTTTATGTTTTTCTGCCAATTTTCTTTGTGTGTGTGTATGTGTGTGTATTTTTGCCATTGTCCTGGGAGAGAACAGGTAGATATCCCACCAAATAAACATAGTCACTGAAGTGAGTGCATTAAGCATATGTTAACAAGATTAGTCTTAATTAGGTAAGATGTGAAAACAGTAAATCTGTTCTGAATCTGTTTTAAAAATTATCATCCTTTACTTTCATTATGGTTCTGATCAAAATCCATTTAATGGTAATTATAAAATTCTAGATGCCTTCAGCAGGGTCCAGTATTTTGTCTTATGGTTTATGGTTTTGAAAGAAATGTAAAAGAAGATAGTTTTAAGAGGAGATATAACAGTAAACAAAAAGTGTCACTCTTCTCATTCTATATTTTAATTCTGGAAGAGTATGGGGGAGGGAGAGCTCTCTGTTAACTTAATTCGCATCATTTAACATCTGTCTGGTTTTTGTTTCCCTAGACAAAATCTGTGTGTGATTCTGACAGAGAGCTCAGAACTCTTGATCGGAATGAGGGCTAGTCTCTGCTTCCAGTAAATGTGTACTGGAAAGTATAGATGTTGAGGGAAGACTTCAATTTGATAAGTAGGCTGTTTACTAATAGTGTAAAAATATAAATTACTGCTTTTTTGTTACTTCAGCAAATTGGTGTGGGCATACCAAAAGTTAAATTGAGAAAAAGGAGACCCAATGTACAGGTAACTTTGGATGGAGGTGATTAGTGCATTAGAATGCATAGACCTGGAAATACAATTAGAAAGCTTCTGCCCTGCTTACTAGGAAAAATCTAACTAGAGAACTGTTTACTTTGACAAACAGCTTCCAAAGCATGAAGCTTGCATCCTTCCTTGTTTAAATAATAGAAAACATGTTATTGGCTGTAGTGAAGGGCATTCCATTAAATTATGGTGCTTTACTAATAGGTGCTAATTAGAGCCGTGCTGTAAAAATTATTCTTCAGATCTTGAAATGAATTTGAAGACTGGAAAAAAAAAGAGACTACTTGTGCTGGCTTTGCTTGCATAAACCCAAAGTCAAGAGAAGATTATCCTTACAACTTTATTGCCAAGTTTTATTGTACCGTGTATGCTGTAATGCTGTATAACATTACAGAATTTGAATGTAGTCTTTAGTTTTTTTCTGGGGAAGTCAGAGCAAGACATATGTTTTATCTGCTATTTGCATCATGTTTCTCGGTTTAGCAAACCCAGCTCCTGAGGATTAACTGCCATTAACCCGATGAGAGAAAAGGAAATAAGTAACATTTATGTAATGCAATCCCTGAGCAGAAAATACTTAATGAAAACTTAAAAATCATTAAAGGAATAGATTAACTATGTAACTAGCAAAATAACAAATTTAGGTACGGTATACCATGTTAATTTCTTACATAAATGGCAATATATAATGCAAAACCGGTGGCTTGCATAACACCACCAGTAAAACATGGTGTAAAATCCTGATCTAATTCAAGTCAGTGATTTCAGCAAGTCTTGAGTGGCTGTGTTTATACCACATGTAGAAGACCACCTCTGGGCTAGATTTTTTGTGTATGCACCGGAGAAAGCAGCACTGGAACATAAAAAAATCTCAATTTTCTGAGCAGCCCTGGCTCCTCAGCGTGCTCTGGTATGATTTGGCTGTTGGTGGGTTTGCCTGGCTGTGCTGGCTGCCCAGCAAGGTGCAGCTGTAGAAAAGCGCTGGGCTCCCATCCATTCCAGATGCTCCTGGGTCTCCCTCTGGGGCCCAGGCTTTTGCTGCTTTCTTGCCATCGTCTATTTTAAAAGCCTAACAGCCTGTGTTTTCATTAGTACTGCAGGTATGAGTAGGAGCTAGGCTCCTGCAACTCAGCAAAGAAGGCCTTCCATAGAATTTGTGAGAATACTGACCTCCCAAAATACACAATGACAACATTTTAATGATTTTTTTTTTTATGTTGCTGCACCAGTTCTTTCTTTCTTTGTTTCCTTCTTGATTTGTCATTGAAGTAATAGATCTTTGCTTTTATTTGTCATGCTGAAAATGGATTGCACTCCTTTTGTTTGCATGCTTCATTGCTAGTGATTTACTTCTGTTTTGTTTTATTAAGTTGTGCTGGTGAATGTGGTGGTATTGCGCTTATTCCAGTCATGTTGCGTGCATGACTGGATAAAGAGAAGAGCAAACTGAACAGTAAGTTTGTTTCTTCATGGCTTGGAATAAACCCCACTAAATGGCAACCTTGGAAGAAAACATTATGGAGCCCAAATACTGGTAAAAACACATTCTTGGGGGAAAAAGACAAAGCGGGGCACATAGTCTTCCATTTAAAGTATGGGGCTAGAAATTTTCTATTCTAATTTCTAATGGATTTCTTTGTGCCTCAGGCACATCACATAATATACGTGCTTAGTTTCTTCATCTATTAAAAGTCATTAATAAGTACCTTATAAAGAATGCGTTGTGATATAATGTAAGTCTGAAAAAGAACAAGAGCAAACAGTTAATATCTACTTGAATTTTGACAGCCTGTTAAAGTTGACTGTTCTGTCTTTGGGACTCCTTAACTATGGCTAGCCCAGGTTATCATTTGAAATGAATATTGACCTTGATTTGATGTGATGGCTTTTTTTTTTCTTTTTTTTACCATTTCTTTTCTTCTCTGTTCCTTTGTGTGTTGGAATGGAATGTGAACTTCACAAATGCCTCCTCTGCCATGCCAATGCCTTCATGCATGCTGTTTGGGTTTGACCATGCTATTCATTATCCATTGCATGTAAGAAAATGTATTTATTTATTTATTTATTCATTTTAGCCTTTTGCTATTTGTTTTGAGAGTGTGGATTTGTTGGGGGGAAAAAAGCAACTGCATAACAATGATTAAACTGTTTTGAGTTAGTAGAGAGCATATATTAATACTATTCTATTAAAATTATTAGTTTTATCTGTCCTGTATAAATAGGAACATAAAAATTTCTTTGAAGTTATCAGTAGACATTTAAAAGCAATATCCAGAATCTTTGTCTGAAATCTTTCCAGTGCATATTCTCTGAGAATAAATTTATGGGCTTTCTCTTAGCAGACAGTAAGTCTTACTTGCTAAGGAAAGGAATGATTCCATGTACTCAGAAACATGTACATTTGTTCCTCAAGAATACAAAGGAAAATCTTTTGTCTTCTAACACTATTCTATATTACAGTCTTGAAAATAAGCTCTTAATGCTCCAGACTATTATATTAAGGCATCTTTTACCAGCTATTCAGGACTTTACTTTCTTCCAGTACAAACTGGAAATACATACATAAATTGTGATGAAACACTCTTGCATTCTTTTACAGAATAGTCACATGTACATTTGTCATGTACCCTTGCCAAAGAATGTTAGGATAGAAGGAATATAATCATCATTTTGAAAGTAAGGACTTTAGTCTGCCCTGTAAATAAGTTAGTATAGCTGAATCACTGAAATCCTCTAAAAATGTCATTACCAGAATTTACACTAGTTTTTAAATAATAGTATCAGCTAATGACAATGTTTCTGTTGCTAATCATATAAGAAGCAACGCTCAGTTACTGATAAAACTAGGCCTTGACATTCTTTCATGTATGAGCTATCCCATTACACAAAGCAAATTATTATCAATCAAAATAAATTACTAAAACTGGATTTTTTTCATCTTCTATTCTAAATTATCAGATTTAAATGGTTAAATAGTTGTGGTGGGTTGACCCTGGCTGGCTGCCAAGTGCCCATCAAAGCCGCTTTATCACTCCCCTTCTCAACTGGACAGGGGAGAGAAAATATAACGAAAACGTCGTGGGTCGAGATAAGGACAGGGAGAGAACACTCAGCAATTACCGTCACGGGCAAAACAGGCTCGACTTGGGGAAAATCAGTTTAATTTATTACTAATCAAAACTGAGTAGGGTAATGAGAAATAAACCCAAATCTTAAAACACCTTCCCCCCACCCCTCCCTTCTTCCCCAACTCAACTTCACTCCCAATTTTCTCTACCTTCTCCCCCCCGAGCAGCGCAGGAGGATGGGGAATGGGGGTTGCGGTCAGTTCATCACACGTTGTCTCTGCTCTCCTTCCTCCTCAGGGGGAAGTCTCCTCACTCTCTTCCCCTGCTCCAGCATGGGGTCCCTCCCACGGGAGACAGTCCTCCATGAACTTCTCCAACGTGGGTCCTTCCCATGGGCTGCAGTTCTTCATGAGCTGCTCCAGTGTGGGTCTCTTCCATAGGGTGCAGTCCTTCAGAAGCAGACTGCTCCAATTTGGGTCTGCCGCAGGGTCACAAATCCTGCCAGCAAACCTGCTCCAGTGAGGGCTCTTCTTTCTCCATGGGTCCACAGGTCCTGCCAGGAGCCTGCTCCAGCGTGGGCTTCCCACAGCGTCACAGCCTCCTTCGGGCACATCCACCTGCTCTGGCGTGGGGTCCTCCCCGGGCTGCAGATCTGCTTCCCCGTGGAGCTCCATGGGTGCAGGGGCACAGCTGCCTCACCAGGGGCTGCACCAGGGGCTGCAGGGGAATCTCTGCTCTGGTGCCTGGAGCACCTCCTCCCCTCCTTCTTCACTGACCTTGGTGTCTGCAGAGTCCTTCCTCTCACATATTCTCACTGCTCACTCCAGCTGCTGTTTATGCCCGCTTGTGGGGTTTTTCTTCCCCCTACTTAAATATGTTATCACAGAGGTGTTACCACCGTCGCTGGTTGGCTCGGCCTTAGCCAGCAATGGGTCCATCTTGGAGGTGGCTGGCATTGGCTCTATTGGACATGGGGGAAATTTCTAGCAGCTTCTCACAGAAGCCACCCCTGTAGCCCCCCACTACCAAAACCTTGCCACGCAAACCCAATACAATCGTATATCCCCATACTCTTTTTTTCTGAAGATCCTTCTTTAGGTGGGTGCATTAAATAACTACTGAGTGATGAGGATCGAGGATTTTTACCCCACATGTTATATAAAGTCAATGGGCCTTAGCCAAAATTACTCAAAAAAAGAGCCAGATTCCTGACAACTTGTATGGAAGGTGGCTCTGTCCAAGTAAATGCAGACTGCAAATGAGAAGGGAGTAGAGGCTGGAGGGTGGCCTTAGCTGGTTCAGCAGAGCTACAGTGGTCTTCCCACACTTCTATGGGATCAGGATTACTACAGATACATACCACCAAACTTCTCTGTGCTCCATAGTCGAGGGTCAACATCATGTACATTCTTTAGGTCTTGAAGCTGCTAGGTTACAGTATTTTTGTGCTACAGGTTTCCATCTCTTAAATTAAAATAACAGTACTGATGTCAAGAGAAATGCATTCAAAACTGAAAGGTTCTCAAGGAAGTCCTGTAATGTGACAATAAAAGTGATCTTTGTTTTCTTATAATGAAGAAATCCTTTATTGTAATTGCTGTGTCTTTGACTCGAGCCGTAGTCCATTCCCACCTCATAACAGCAAGCCTGTAGTCTGCTTTTGGCAAAATTGCAAAAGAGTGCAATTATCCCATCTTACCAGTCAGCTGGAAAACTCTCTCAAATTTCCCTCTCCCTTCTCGAAGGCAGATCACCTAATGACAGATTCATATCTGATGTTTCCTCTGATGCGTCTTCTCCCACCATTACTGTGTGTGACATACCAGCAGTAGGGGAAGCAGCTTCCCAGCATGAACCCCATATACGACAGACTGTGGACAGACACTAGCTGTTAGTGTTAATTTGATTTTCACTTGTCCAATTAACCTCTCTATCGAATGAAATGAAATAAAATAAATGAGAAAGGGCCACTGGTAATTCATCATGCTATAAGAGATTAAAATAGATGGGTAAGTAAGCCCAGTTAAGTAGTTTACTTAGAAATGAAGGGATTAGAATGATTTGTAACATTACAGCACTCTGTCTTTATTATTTGATCATTCAATATCTTCTGCTTCAGAATCCTAAATCCCAGGAGCCTGTTACGCTGGATTTTCTAGATGCTGAATTGGAAAATGATATTAAAGTTGAGGTGAGATTACCCGTTTGTATTGTATTTCACTGTAAAATAACTGAAAAGCAGTAAATGTTCTAGATTTAGAATGGGAATCTATTTTTTATAAATTTCAATTTTAAATTTGTCAAGATGATGACTGTATAGACCAATGAAGTCATCGGTCAAGGGCAATGCATTATATTCCTCTCATTTTGAAAGACACCATGATTGCTTTTTAAATAATTCTTCTTCATTAAGTGGCAATTCCTGGGGAAGGGGCTTGTAAATTTTTCAGAACAGAACACTTTTTAATAGGATATTAATATATTACCTGAAATATTTTAAAAGTATTTCCTCATCTCTTACTAAAGCAAGCTTATTACTGTGGTGAGAGAGCGAACTGAGAAATAAAGTTAAGTGTTGACAACAAATTAAATCCTCTGTATATTTTTCAGTTACAAATTTTGTAATACATTCAGAAATCAGAATTTTAAAAAAAGTTTGTTAGTTTTGTGAAAGAAAACGAAGGGGGTTTAAACATTTTACATTCTTTTAACCTTTTTTTTCACTTTGTTTGAAATTGTTCTTTCATAATGACACTATTGGTATCTGTTAAATACTGCCTTAAGTTTCTTTGAAACTCCTGCTTTGGAGAGGAATTACTCTCGGACTGGTATAAAAATGTTTTTGTGAATCACTGCTGCTACCAGAATCACACAGATGTGCTGGAAAGCATGAGAAATGCTAGATAAAACTCCTCCTCACCCACACAGAATTCACCCACACAGAACTCTCTCTAGTGCCCAACTTCAAGTGGTTTTATGGGATGGTCTTGCTATGCAAAGTATACGAGAATTGTTGCTTCATAACTCTACTGATTGAATATATATTTGGATAAGGCAACTTCTAATTAGAAGAATCCGAAAATTGTAAACTTAACTTTTTTTTTTTTAAGAGCTATGACTTTTGTATGCATTACCATTTTCTGTGTTTGTATGAAATACTTTGAATCACTGAAGATTATTCATGTTACATGCAACACTTAGGGTTTGGGTTTTTTTTTCTTTCTTGCCAATAGATTCGGAAAAAAATGATAGATGGAGAAAGTGGAGAAAAAACGTTTGAAACACTGGTCAAGTCCCAAGATGAGGTAAGATAAGAACACAGGCAATTACATTTACAGGAACAAACAAAACCAGAAAAATACTGTGCAATGGTGAAAAGATGTTCATTTTGTAATGTCAGTTTGTATCATTTTTTCCTCTAGATTTGCTAGTTTTACTGGCTTATAGTAAAAGAAATTATGAAAAGAAGAATTGTTTTGTTTCTTGGTTTCTTTGGTGCATCATTAATCAGGCAGTTGTTGATGAGGTCTTACACTCTGTTCACCAGGAAATGGACCCAGCCTACTTCTGTGTATGAATCCCAAAACAAAGTACTTAATTTGCTTGTGGAGATGTGTGAGGATGGGTTTGATAGTTTATATTGTGGTTGAATGGGAAGAAAGTAGTGAGAAAAAAATGTATCATTTATGTGCCGTAAATGAAGACTATTTGGGATAAGCAAATTCATCTTACAGTTATATTATACACTTGTGCTTTCTGAACAGCTTGTTGAGATCTTTATTTTCTTGTCCAAAATGCTTATTCCTGATAAAGATTGCTACTGGTTTCTCTAATAAGACAGACATGAGGAAATACTTAAATTTGGTATGGATCCTTACATGTATGCTCTACTCCTTGGGGACCTTAATGAGAAGAAATCATGACTGGTGTGGCAAAGGAGCAGTTCTGGCCAGTGTATGCCCCACAGTTAGAGTTCTATAACAGCTTTTTGAAACTTTTACTCTGAATGTAAAGCAGTTTGATAGCTAATTTAATGACTTTGCAGAAGAATGTGGCACAAATATAACATCAAGCAGACACTACACAACCCTTATATATATACATGAGCACACCATAACAGTACTCAGCAGAATTCCTTGTGAGTCTGCAGTTAATTTTTCATGTGTAGTATTAGCTGTCCTCTCCTGTTTATCTTCTGTAACTTTGTTATCTCTGATGGCTGTGCTGCTTGTACTTAAATGGCAGAATCTTCCAATGAAAAGTTCCTTCTTCTCACAAGGCATATGCTACAGAACCTAATCCAGTTAAACTGATTGGAAATCAGGCCTCAAAGTTTAGGGGAGTTTTATTCTGTTAAAAACAGTACATTATTTATATTCCTAATCTACTAATAGACTGTAGCAACTTTTAAACTCTACTTTAAATTTTGGCCAGATTACACCAAGTGACACTCAATACTGAGCAGTTCCTATTACCAGTCCTCTGATTCAATTCTGCATTAAAGGAACATTCTTATATACTTATTCTCATTTTGATACAGAAAAAATTTGTCATAGTCCTAGTCTATTTTTGCATTAAACATGGTAGAAACTTACTTGTCTTCGTGGGTGAAAATCGGTGGCAATGTTGTCTTTGCTAGATGAGGCTGAAAATGGAGCTGAATTGTCTGAAACATGTCTTGATCATTCATCCATGCTGTGATTTCACAATGTCAAGTTTATGGTCACTTGGTTCTGCAACAGACTGTTGGGAACATACTTAGAATTATAGAATAGTTTGGGTTGGAAGGGACCTTTGAAGGTCATCCAGTCCAACCTCCCTGCAATGAGCAGGGACATCTTCAACTAGATCAGGTTGCTCAGAGCCCCGTCCAACGTGACCTTGAATGTTGCCAGGGATGGGGCACCCACCACGTCTCTGGGCAACCTGTGCCAGTGTTCCACCACCCTCATTGTAAAACCTGTCTTCCTTATATCCAGTCTAAATCTACCCTCTTTTAGTTTAAAACCATTACCCCTTGTCCTATCACAACAGGCCCTGCTAAAAATTTTGTCCCCATCTTTCTTATAAGCCCCCTTTACGTATTGAAAGGCTGCAATAAGGTCTCCCTGCAGCCTTCTCTTCTCCAGGCTGAACAACCCCAACTCTCTCAGCTTTTCTTCACAGGAGAGGTGTTCCAGCCCTCTGATCATTTTTGTGGCCTCCTCTGGACCCAGTCCAACAGGTCCATGTCTTTCCTGTGCTGAGGAATCTAGAGCCGGACATCTCATGACCATTCCTCAGCCTCTTAGTATCTGCACTGGATTTGACAAAGCATGCTGCTTCTGATAGTCTAACTTAAAAGGAGTGCAAATAAGGACAGGAAGCCATACTCAAGATCTTCAGCAAATCCATAAGATGCATTTTTTATTCCTGAGCTATAGGTGTCTTTGAGGAGATCAGTGGCTTTACTGGCATGTGTGTCCACCTATGAGGAGACAGATTAAAATCTGTATATTCATTAAACTCCCTGATAACAAGATTGTGACTTTGTTGCAGAAAGGTTGTCATGGTATTTTATTATATTGCAGATTCTAGGGAATTTGACTCAGTGCTGGGCACTGTCTTCCTTCTGACACCCTATTCAGAATGTACAGAACCTCTTAGGCTCTCTTCTTGAGTACAGAACCTCAGCTTCAGTGGGGGCAGACAAATGTAACTGTAGATGATCTTAGCTAAAAGGTGATGATAATGATGATCATGTAATCATGTAGGCAGCAGAGTCATACTTTCCTACTTTAGTCTTTATAAGGGAAGTCAACTTGGCTCAAGCCTTATACACTTATATTGTTCAGGTGCAAAATGTGCCCGTAAGTTATGGTCCTTGAACCTATGGAGTCCCATGATCTCATTAAATGTGTCCATGCTCCTTCTCTGTATCTGACTTCATGCTGCCTTTTACCTCTTCCCATGTTCGTCTAAAGCAGAGACCTGTACCAGCAGTCCCCCTGCCTTCTGCCAGGACTTTCTTCCATGCTTTGTCACGATAAAGCCCCCACCCCAGCCCTCCTGAGTAAGGCTTTACAGTGCTGCTTTACAATCTACAGGGAAATCTTGCTGTGTGAAAAAAATGTGCCTTTTCCTGAATGGTTCCACTGTTGGAGGATAGGCCTTCCTGGGGCAGGGAGGGTAAGCCCCATCTGATGTCAGTTCTGTCACCTCACCTGTGTCAGGAACCCATCCGGTCCAGGAAGCCACCAGTCTGTCCCCCTGCTCTGAAGGGAGACTGGGTCATTCCTGATCCACTGTCGGAGAGTCTGAAGTCCTGCTGGCATCTGCGCTGGGGCTAGGCTGTTCCTGAAGGGAGGGACTCACTGGGACATTTTCAGACTTGTGGTGGTGTTTTGTTCAAGGAATGCCCTTCCAAGCCTATGAGTGAAAAGGGCTCTGTGTAGGTGATTAGAAAAGGGAGGATTAGAAGGCTACAGAAATAGAATAACACCATTGGGTTTATACAAGAAATTGCATTAATGGCAAAGTTGTTGAAGAGATCTCCGGCTGTGCATACATTTCTCAGACTGTGTGGTAAAATAGACCTGAAACAATTGGTCCTACAACTGTTTGCCCAAAGGTGGAGGGAGGGGAAACATTTACACCTGCAAATTCTGGAGTAAGCTACAGCATCAAGGCGGGGGGGTGGGAAGGGAATGTTACGTCCCTGAGTGCATGAGAATGTGTCAGTTATGCACGGCCCAGACCACAACCTGGATGTGAATAGAATATCCCAAGCTTTTTGATCCCAGATTCTTCAAGTGCCCAATGAAATTAATTTCCCTCACCTTCCCTTGCATCATGGCCCAAGATTTCTTCCTCTACTTGGACCTCTCCGAGAGAAGAAGGGAGCAGCCAGAAACGGCTTGCAATGGTGGCTGCTTCAAGCCGTTGCGCCCTACCAGCTCCAGGCTGCTAGAGCCAGAATAAAGCTGCTTCAGACCACGGGCTGTGCATAAGCCATGTATCACTTCGGACTTGGTAGTTTCATGTTTTCTTATAAAAAGGGCTGATGTGGTCAGCTGCTCTGACCTGACAGTTGCAGTCTTGAGGCTTAAAACTGATGTCCTTTTTGTTTTGCTTTTTGGTTTAAGTTTGCATTGCTTTCCTTTTGTATTGCAGCTGGCCCCAGCAGCGTCTTGGGAGATGACCTCATACTACAGCATAGAGACTGGACTCGTAGCGAGTGTGGGTGGGGTACACTGGAGTCTCCCAAGGCCTCAGGGGCTTTCCGAGTAGCAGAGAGGATGCCATAGGAACAAAAGCATTGCCACATTTAGGCAGCCAGGGTGGGCAGTAGTGAAAACTGAAGGGTCACAAAAACTGCAATAATGTGTAGGTTCTTCGGCAGGGACCAGCTGGGGCTGAGATGGTCTCAGACCGTGCGGTAATGAAGGAGGCAAAGGCAAATGGGAGTGGATGTATGAGGACTTGTGATCTCCTGGATTATCTTGGAAAGGAGATTTCAGCCAGTTCGCTTTCAAGCACGTTCACAGTGCTGGGGGCAACAGGATTTAATATGAGCCCAGTTCTTCTCTTCCTTCCCTCCCACCTTGGGCACTACTTTTCTCTTGCTAACATACATGGCACTGTGCCTGATTTGGAGAGGCTGCCAGCGTTAGCTTTAAGTGTCTGCTGAAGTAATAGGATAGGCACATTATTAAATATAAATAGGCTTGGACAAGAATCTCTTCAGCCATCTTTTTACCTTAAACATAAAATATATCAGGGCATTAGATGCTGATATATGCATCTTTTTTTCTTTTCTTTTTTTCTTTTTTCCTTTTTTCTTTTTTTTTTCTTTTTTCTTTTTTCTTTTTTCTTTTCTCTTTTTTCTTTTTTCTTTTTTCTTTTTTCTTTTTTCTTTTTTCTTTTTTCCTTTTTCTTTTTTCTTTTTTTAAATTTTTTAATTTTTTTTTCTTTTTCTTTCCAAAATGACTATTAAATTATTTACACTGTCATAGAATCATAGAATCATAGAATTGTTTAGGTTGGAAAAGACCTTTAAGATCATCCAGTCCAACCATTAACCTGCACTACCAAGCCCACACTAAACCAATCAAGGGTAGACTAGACTAAACCATGTCCCGAAGTGCCACATCTACCCATTTTTTGAACACTTAAAATGCTGGAAAGCAGCAGCCAGGTAATGAGAAGGTTTCAAATCATAAATGTCAAAAAAGATAACTCTTTTTCATAACAATGGTCATTTTCACACTTTTGTTTTACCACAGGGAAAGAAAGAAGTAGAAGTATACCTGTGGTACCTTTCACCAATGTTTGTAAAGTTGCGGCGCAACAGCTGCGCAGACTTCATTTCTAGCTTACAAATGTCTGATTGTAAAATAATAATATGTTGCAGCTGGCATAAACTTGTAGTTTTCAAAGTGGAAAATTAAGTAAAAAGTTGTCAGCCAGGTGCATTAATAATTAAATCTATGGGGAACTGTGAGACTGTGTCTTATCACCTCATTTTTCATACCAAAAGAAAATGAATGGTAAAGCTTATCCTAATATATTAAGTTATTTAAAAACAAACATTTGCTTCCTTGTTAAATTTTTCACAAATTCAAAAACCATCTAATGAGATTAGAAACACATGTAAATTTAGCATGGGGTGCCTATACAATCAGGACTACCTGGCTGTGCCTGTAGATATGACTTAAATTTAAATGCATTTAGCATTTTAGCGATACTGTGACCTGAAAGGACAGGCACTGGGTGTTTTTGTTGTTAAAGAGTTACATACAAAGTCTTTTTATAATTGAGGGAGTTTTATTTTCATAGTTTAACTGCAAAATGGTCCGTAAAGGAGATAATATCTTTTATCAAATTTAAATCACATAGAAAAAAGTTTGCATATGATTGGCTAATGAATTTAAAAGGGAAAATGATAGGTTATATTTGTCTGATTTTAGTTAAATTTGCATTTTGTTAATGTTCAATAAAAAGGATTTAGGTGATTCTTTTGCATAATATAAGTTTGGAAAATGTTGCAGCTCAACTCACACTTTTAGCAAAATAGTAAATAGACTTCCCACAGATTTGTACTACATTTTCCACTGTATTTCTCAAGAAAAGGACACTCTTATTGAAGCTTCAGATTTAATAATTTATTTTTCCATCTATATCTCTTTGTAGAGATATATTGATAAAGGAAACAGAACATATACCTGGACTGCTGTGAATGGCACTGATTACAGGTAACTCATTTCTGTTCTCTGACTTCTTTTATGGAGTTAAATGTCCTTTTTGTTTATTTTGGTTAATATTTTAGCATTACATTTTCTGTACTAGCTAAGTCAGGACCAGATTGTCTTGTGTCCGGGCCTGCAGGATTTGCTGGGTTACTTTACAGCTCAGAACTGTTGTTCTGTCTAAGGACCTGACCCTCAGTCTTTCATCCAACTGTTCAGATTTGTCACTAGGGTATTTCAGTATGCAGGAAAAAATGGGTTTTTATGATTGACATTAAGAATCTTACTTTTTCTCCTACTTTCTGTATCACACCATACTTTGATTCTTAATTGTACACTTTCTCTTAGATTCCTCCTCTTATTTCATCTTTTCTTTGCATTGTCTCCATGTTCTTGTTTTAATATGCATATTAAAAAGGAAGATGCTATATTTTGGTCTAAATAAAAGAAGTTACATGTTTTGTGCAAATCTTTTTTAGTCAGTCATTGCTTGTATCTTGACTTTGCTAAACTTGATGTCAGATCTTAGGGGCAGGAACCATGCTATTGATTATCTCTGAAATCCCTATTTGTGACAAGTTTTAACTAATTAGCACCAATACTGCTTTGTATATAAAAATCATATGGTGAATGGCAGCAGGAATAAATGAAGTAATGGGTAAAAGCACATCCCCCCTTGAATGCAACATTGACCTGTATATTATTTTAAACTCATTTAAGCACACAGCTCTCTAACATTACAAGGAATGTAAAAACTTGACATTATCCAAAACAAGTTAGGGTTTACCAAGTCCCAGAAAAGTTAAACTTCTCTAGTTCAAAACTAGATGGTATATATATTGAGTCAAATTTTTACCAAAACAGTATTTTTATTGTGGTGAATTACCGTAGTCCTCAGCCAAACTGGTTCCCATTTTTTGTTGTGTTCTGCACAGGTGTACAGCCAAGGAGAATCCAAGTGTTAATTTATATGTAAACCCAAAGAAATCAGTTTTAAGAAGGGAATGCAAATGTAGGACTTTATCTTTTATTCAGCATCCCAGTTTTCTGTTGAACTGCCTCTGTCTTTATACCCTGTAAGAAAAGAAAAGTTTTTATCACACTATGCCATCTAGCAATCAGTAAAGAAATACATTTGATTTATATGACTTCTTAATTCTTACTGAGTTCCCTGGCATGAGATACAGCAATAAATCCATGGAATCACATTTCAGCAAACCTATTAAACATAAAATTATAGATTTTAATTAGCAATTTCTGCTAGCAGTAACTGTTAATGACAGGTAAACTGCTACTGATTTCCCTAGAGGAAAATTGGTAGGAGGCTATCACTAAATATTCAGCAATCTCACTTACATTCTGTTTAAATGGCAAATCATAGAATTGTAGAATGCTCTGGGTTGGAAGGGACCTTCAGAGATCATCTAGCCCAAACATATCATTAAAGGTCATCTCATTTATGGCTCAATTGTACAACTTTTAATGTTAATTTCTGCGGCTATCCATTAGAAACCTTTGCAGTTCTACAGTCATGAAATCTGAGTGCAAATATTAAGAATGCGGTGTGGGAGATGGTGATACTTCTTTAATGATTACTCATGCCTCCTGTCCTTTACATACCTTTTTAGAACTGAACTCTTCTACACATGTATTGAATTTAGTTGCAAAAAGAAGCCCTATCTTTTTGGAACAAAAATAAGTGTCATCTAAAAGAAAATACATTGCAAATGCTTTGCAAATCTTAAAATGTTACACAGTGATGCTCAAAAGTTTTTACTGGTGACTGCATGATTCAAGAAAATATTTTATATCTTGAACATAATGTGAATTCAAGTACTGCCAGATATATTTCCTAAAGAATACTGGTAGTTGTTTTATTAGTAAAAGAAGAATCTGTCATTATATGATGCATGCAAATCAGTGCAGTACTACATGCTGGTTTTTGCAGTCAGTGATCACTTTGACATGTGCTACATTGGGGTGCTAAATGTGTTAGTGGAAGACACGAGAAATCATGCATTTTTATTATTTGCAATTATTTGGAAATTCCTTGCTCATCTGTTACAAAGTGCATTTATGCTTAAAAGCATAAATAAGAATGAAAATAAACACAGGGAACTTCATGCCTGGCATGAACCTACTTGTGTCTAATACAAAGTGTGAGGCTGGTATGTCACTATAGGATTATCTTGTCTCATGACGATCCAAATTCCAAACTTGTTAATTGCTTTCAAAACACATAGAAACTGAAACTAGAAAACTGCTGCAAATAACTTAATTGCTTTACTTGTCTCATTTTTATTGCAGTTTGGCATTGGTATTACCATCATACAGCTTTTATTATATTAAAGCCAAAATAGAAGAATCAATAACTCAAGCTAGATGTAAGTACTATGAAGGTTCCCTGGTTTTGTTTAGCATTGCCAAGTCTCAGAGTTGCTTAAAAAAGCAATGTTTAAAATTCATAAATTTTGTGGAATTCACTGATGTTATCATGTGTGCGCAATATCTGCAGCAATGATTCTAACCCATTGTAACATCCAAGGTACAAGAAATATTCTATAAAGATAGAATATGTGCAGGTACCCCAGTTCCACTGACAATCCCTTCCCCCTTGCTCTGTGCCTATAGAATCATTGCTTTGTGTATCCTCTGTTGCTGTCATTTTAAGGGTCTGGATACTAATTTTTTCATTCTATTAGCTAAATATTGTGAAATAGACTATAGTAGTAAAGTGTTTTTTTGTTATTTTTACAATAGTTACAGTATCATATTTAGCAAATTACCTCTACTGCCTGTAGAAATAGATTAATGTGAAAGCGCTGTTTGGTTTGGCTTGCAGCTAGGATTTATTTTGCACTTTACAAATAGCTTTAGTGGATGCTTGTAATGTATTTTGGATTATACTAATTTCAAGCCATTTACAGATTCTGGAAAGATATTCGGAAATGATACTTGTGAGTATTCAAAAGCTTTTTGTTTATTAGGTGTAGCTTAACTGTACTCTCGACAGTAGACAAAATAGAACCCATCACATCCTTTTATCCAAGTGTTACGAAAAACTTGAACAAATATGCGGTTAAATAGAAAGTTAGAAAAGTACTGTGAATCTCTGTGACAGGCATAGATACTGTTAGTTTAGAGAAAGCTTGATTAGCGCTAAATCACTGTCCTCTACCATCACCTCCTGCATATGAAGTAGAATATGGCAAGTTTTTAATAATCAGTGATTTATTTTGTAACTTTGCCAAATAGTTAGTAGTTTAAAATTAAAGTTTTAGTGTGTGAATATGGTCCTCTTGATGGATTAGATCACCTCGTTCTGCGCTTAAATCAATATAACATTCAAAACAGACCCTTGAAATAGCCACAGTATATAGAAGGTACTTGAGAAATAATTGAGAATAACATATTCTTCAGTCTTCAAAGATGTTTGTCTTTTTTCCAGACTACAGCTGTATGTAAATTGAACCTTTGATCTATCTATGCACAATATTTTTATTCAAGGGGCTGTTTGAATAAAATATTGGTTAGTTACCCCTTTTGCTTTACCCTGTTTTTTTCTGTTTCCCTGCTTTCTCTTTCTGATGGATAGTGGCAATCAAAAAGGGCAAGTATATTCTTGTTGCTCGATTTCCTTTTGTTTACTGCAGTTGATATTTTTCACTTCTATTTCTATTCCTACTGGATATTCTCCTCTGTATTCTTCATCTCAGAATTTTTCCCATGATCATTTGGTGCCATAGCAATAGAAAGGAAAAAAAATATGTGAAGAGTTTTTCTGTTTTCATGCACATTTCAATATGTTGCTAATCTCTAATCCTTCTTTGTCTGGTCCTATTAGTGTTCAGTGACACCAGCTATTAAAGCCATTATTTTCAGTAGCATTTGAAGAGATGCTTATATGGATGAATTTTTAAACTTTGTTGCAGAAAATACTAGAAGCATTTTCCTTCATGTTCTAACAACTCAGTGTCCCAAATATTTCTTTCTATCAGATTGTAATTCTAATGAAAACATCTCATATGTTTTCATGCTGTCATGCTAATGAAACGTCTTCTCTAAGTTGTTAGATACATTACTGTTGCCAGTTGTATGTTGTATATAATAATCAAGTAATTGCTTCCTATACTGTGAAATACTGAGAACTATACAGTGTATTAGTAGGAAAGTGTCTCAAAATAAACTCTTATTTCTGAATTCATGGATGCATGCAAAAGCTAGTCAAGTATTTTCAGGGGAAAAATTATGGCAAAAAGCCCAGTTTACTTACTTGGTGTTTACTCTTCATCTTTGTAGATTCAGAAACACTGAAGCTTGATCATTTTGATGAAGCTGGCTATACATTTATAGCACCAAGGTTGGTTAATTTCCCGGTAATAAGTATTATTTCAGCAGTAAATAGGCATTTGATCAGATTAATGACATTTGTGAAATACAGACCTGAGCAGTAAAGTTCATTTTGGTAAAAAATATTAAGTAAAAAAACAGTTATTAAATGATCTATCTTTTCTTCTTGCTAGAATGTAAATAGCATCTTCAAACTCTGGTTCCTTTTTACATGAATCAGAGAGCTGTAAAATCTGACATGTCATCATTTGTTGATGTTTTTAATGGAAATCTTATACAGATCTGTTCATTTCTTGTGGCTGTGACTTTTAAGATTTTATGGCTTTGCACCTTAGCTTCTCATTGGCAACATAGGTACCATAATACTCGAGATGTTTTCCAGCTCCAAGATAAAGTGTTTCAAAGCTCTCTGTCACTTAAGGATGAACTAATTTTTGACTCATTGAACAAAAAAATGATTGAGTCATTGAAAATTGATCGAGTAAGTTCATTAGTTCCCTGTTTTTTTCATGTGAAATTGTGTAGTCCTTGTTGCGCTTGTAAATATATGTTTGTAGGGGAAACATGGTGTGATAAATAGTTCTTAAAAATCAAGTTCCTTTAAAAAACAGTTATGACAAATAAAGGAAATGCTGTACCATCAAAATCAGTTAAGAATTGTTCCATTTCTTATTTATCTTATACATTTCTGTATCCTTTTAAATTTAGACTGGTTTAGGTAGATTCTTATGTAAACATAGTCTCCTATCTTCAAATGCATTCTCAGCTTAACTGTTTAATTTATTTTTTTCTGAAGGACTGAAGTTACTGATAATCAATTTTACCAATTAGCAGTTTCCAGCAAGTCCCTAGTTGTCAGGCTGATCTACAAGAACAAAGCCTGATTGACATGGAGCTCTGTTTAAATGTGAATGTTGGTATAGTAAGGCAAATTCTGCCTATAGTCTTTCAGGATCATGGTAAAGCAAGTAAAGAGTAATAAGAGAGCTTATTCATATGAAATACTTGAACAGACTTCTTTTGTTCATAAAATTAATTTAATATGAAAAGCTCATTTAAAAAGACAGCTCCCTGCTTTTCTGCTGAATACTCTCTACATTTTAATTAAACTTGTTTAATGCCACTCACCATCTAATATTTGCCTTCAAAATGCCCAGTGACTTTTATTGTGCTTGCTTGTATTCAGTGAATTGCCCAATGATATATTGCTTTATTTTATTACATTATGTAAACGACAGTAGTTCACTGTTCATCTGTTTTGCATATGTCAAAACAAAGAGTGGTTATATGCTTACGTGCTGTGTACCCTATTAAAATTGCTTTTAAGACTTCTCAGAGGCTAGGACCTTATCCCATAAATCTGGCCTTAGCTGAGCATGAAGTGACTATGTTTTCAACAGCAGTCCATGTACTTTCCAGTACAGTTTAACCCAGGAGCAGTCTAAATTCACTGGGCATTTTCTTGCTTAGTTTATAGACTCTATGATCTCCTAATTTCAGGGCCTACACTAGTCCTGAGTGCTTTTTCTGGGAATCTGTGCCCTATCTCATACATGGAGTTTTCTTATAATTCAGATTTAGGCAGGAGCTTGAACACTTTATTTCCTGCAGATGCCTGAAATATTCCATATGATCAACATTCAATATTGACCGTGGTAGTCAATTGACGTAGTAGTGCCAGCTACCTCATTGTAGTTTCACAGACCTGCTTGGACTTTAAAATTGCTGAGCCATATTTGTCTGCTTTAGTAGCAAAGGAAACAAATCTGAGAAGACTGATGTTTTGTTGTTTTTCAGAGAATACTGTAATGATGTAAAAAAATCAGAAAATAACACTGAATTTCTATTAAATTTCAATGAATTTATTGACAGAAATACTCCAAGCAGTCCGTCATGTAAGTATTCTTCTCAATCTGCTGAAATTTTTCCTTAGGAACATACTTACTCATAAATGAGAATTAGTCAAAATGCCAGCTTTCATACCCAAATCATGTGGTTTTGGTTTTTATCTTCCGTGATTTTTCTTTTAGTAGAAATACATCTAGTTTGGGGATTTTCTGTTCAAGGTAGGGATTGTAAAATGTTCGCAGTTTTCTGGGTTTATTTAAGAAAGTTTGCAGGGCATAATGCATCCCGTGTTTTCCACAATTCCTCTCGGCATTCTGTTCTAGCAGCAAATAACTACCAGTTCATTTTAATACACTCCAAATATTTTGAAGCCAGTTTTTTCTCTTGAGCATATCAGCCAAAGTCAGTCTCAAATAGACTTCAAAATCTTGTAATGAAAACTTCAGTCTGCTTTCTTGTCAGCTTATATAACCAAACTAAGTAAAGAAAAGGAGGCAACAGCTGAAATAACCAATAACCAGAATAAAAGATACGGAAGTTCTATTGCTGGTTCACAAATTGCTTGGGCTTGACTTGTTTAAGACCACAGATTCATGTAACTGCTGCAGTGGTGAGCACTGGGCTTTCAGGAGGTATTCACGTTTTAAAATTGGGCCTTAAACTCTATTTAGAATAAATGAGGAGTTATGCTTTTGAGAAATCCGTCAGTAATGCATTAAAGTCTTGTTCTCATGAAAAATTTAATGTTTGGATTTGTTTGTTTATGCATACAAGTCTATTTAGCATTATTAATAATTTATAAGCAGTTGGAATAAACTTTTTCTTTTTTGTCTTGCATTCCCCAAGTCTTTTTAAAATGTTGCTGTCAGGGATCACTGATCAATTCAATAAGAATCTCTCTGCTAGACCATGTAACTGAAGGAATGTGCACTTAAATATGAGATCTCACAAAATGCTATTTTTGTGTGCATGTGTAGGTGGTGTTGTTTTTAATAGAGTGATCTTATTCATTGACACATTGACTGAAATTTTACTTGAGTCTCTTGACTCAGTCTTGGAAATGAAAGCATTGACCTCAAATGATTTAAACCAGTTAATAAAGGAAAATTCTGGTTTAATAGTCACCAGTTATACAAGCAAATATTGAGGGCACATTCAGTCATAGTGTAGTATACACTAGGGCTTAGTAAGTAATTATGCCAAAAATGTTATCAAATTATTGCTATATTTCATTTTGGAATCCACAACAAAGTTCACTTTTTCCCTTCTTTTTTCTAATAATTAAGTTACTTTTAAAATAGTCTCCTGAATAAGTAAACAGTGTTGATTACAGGAAACAGTGGCTATGGAAATTATCTGAGCTAAAAATGTTTTTCAAAAAGAATAACTAGTAAAATCCCCAAATTGAAATTATCTATATACTATAAGTTTAAAGCCTGTTATATTTTGACTCACGCCATCCAACTTTAACCTGTTAGAAGTTAGCCAGGAAGTTAGCCAACTACCTCTGTTATTACTAAGGGCACAGTAAGAACAATTCACCCTACTTGTCTTTAACATCTGCTTTATGTAAGTAAGCAAGTCTCACTTTCTGGAGGGGCATGCAGTACAGGGGGATCCTAAACAAAAATGCATTCAAGTAAAATATTAAGAGTCTATATTAGCAGAGATAAATATCACTCTGAGAGACATATTTTCATATTTATATTCAGATAGAATATCAATTTAATTTCTAGGAAAATGTGGATGCAGCAAGGCCATCCATATTTCATCCTGTGAGCTCTTGTCATAACTTTCAGCTGAAGAAATAATTTTAAAACAGTACCCTAACTTATATTAGATACCATACCATGACAGTGTGCATGCAGATAGGGGAGGTGACTCTGTGGCATTCGATGCAGTTTAAAGGTTTATCTAGCTAAGTCATGTAAAAATATCTAATGATAATTAAATTAATGTATTAAAGTGGTGAGAGACAGTGCTTCCTGCTGGTAAATCAGAGCTACTGGCTCTGTGCATGACATGATTACATGTTCAGGCTTCACTGGATTTTACAAAAAAGCCTTTTTGTTAAAGCTTATGAAGCTTTTCAGTAGCCAAATACATGTCCCTGTTGATCTGTTTTGTGAAAACAGATTGAATTAGGGCATTTTTTTTTAAAAAAAAGGTCAATATGAGCTTTCTGGAATCTGAGACATAGGGTGAACCACAGAGCATGTCATGGCTCTCTGTGGAGCAAAACTGAAGAAAAGTTGGGGGAGTTTATTTTTGTTTTTCCCCAGAAGGAGTTTCCCATCTCCTCAGCAAGGCTGAGTGGCTGAGATTTGGCAGAATTCAGATCTGTAGGTTCTAGTCATGGTTCTAGCACTGATTTACTGTGTGACATAGAATCATAGAATCGTTTAGGTTGTAAAAGACCTTTAAGATCATCCAGTCCAACCATTAACCTACACTACCAAGTCCACACTAAACCAATCAAGGGTAGACTAGACTAAACCATGTCCCGAAGTGCCACATCTACCCATTTTTTGAACACTTCCAGGGATGGTGACTCCACCACTTCTCTGGGCAGCCTGTTCCAATGCTTGACCACCCTTTCCGTAAAGAAATTTCTCCTAATATCCAACCTAAACCTCCCCTGGTGCAGCTTGAGCCCATTTCCTCTCGTCCTATCATTATCTGCTTGGGAGAAGAGCCCAACACCCACCTCACTACAACCTCCTTTCAGGCAGTTGTAGAGAGCAATAAGGTCTCCCCTCAGCCTCCTCTTCTCCAGGCTAAACAACCCCAGTTCCCTCAGCCGCTCCTCATAAGCCCTGTGCTCCAGACCCTTCACCAGCTTCGTTGCCCTTCTCTGGACACGCTCCAGCACCTCAATGTCTTTCTTGTAGTGAGGGGCCCAAAACTGGACACAGTATTCCAGGTGCGGCCTCACCAGCGCCGAGTACAGGGGCACAATCACCTCCCTGCTCCTGCTGGCCACACTATTCCTGATACAAGCCAGGATGCTGTTGGCCTTCTTGGCCACCTGGGCACACTGCTGGCTCATGTTCAGCCGGCTGTCGACCAACACCCCCAGGTCCTTTTTGGCCAGGCAGCTTTCCAGCCACTCCTCCCCAAGCCTGTAGCACTGCATGGGGTTGTTGTGACCCAAGTGCAGGACCCGGCACTTGGCCTTGTTGAACCTCATACAGTTGGCCTGGGCCCATCGGTCCAGCCTGTCCAGGTCCCTCTGCAGGGCCATCCTACCCTCCAGCAGATCGACACTCCCACCCAACTTGGTGTCATCTGCAAACTTACTGAGGGTGCACTCAATCCCCTCATCCAGATCATCGATAAAGATATTAAACAAGGCTGGCCATTGAAGACCAAGAGCCAGATTTTCCCTTTACATTATTCAGCTCCAATTTAGGCTTGTTTTATTTTCCATAGTGGTAAAATCTGTATTAAAGAACGTGCTTACTTCTGTTGATCTTTCTTAGAAATTTCTCTTGCAAAGTGGTACTGAAAAAGATGCTTGAGAAGCACTGACTTCAAACCATCTTTTCGAAGATATTTAAAAATGACATATCCATCTAAGCTACTAATTCAAAATTAGTTTGTTTCCTTGTACCCATTTTCAGATGGCAAATAGGTTTTTCTGAGAGGCTGGGACTTAACTGATTTAAATAGATTTATAGTATAATTGAATTATCTCCGTTTTGCTATCATGTAAGAGTAAGTTATACTAAGAATTAAGTGTTGTTTCACTGCATCACCTGAGATAAAAATTGTTTGAATGAAAGCATGCTTTAAAAATAGGTTAATTTCCAAACTTTACATAGGGGCTTTGCAAAGCTGGGACCTGTACCCTTGTCACCTTGCTTATTCATATGACACAAAGATAGGTTTTTTTAGGATACAATGAAGAAAAATCTTAAGTGAAGGCAAGAGTTTCAGAGAAGTCTATTTAACAGTAAGTACTTGATGTAATTTGAAGTTAGACAATATTTTTAATAGAAATAGCCCAGTTTTTGTGGCAGTAACATCTTGACAACTCCGAATTAGATTTTAGCCATTTAATGAATCTCCATGTTATATGGTTTCAGATGACTGTCTTACCTCTTTTTGATAGGCAATACTGATATGGTCATTAGAGTTTTGCTGGATGCAGGATTTACAAATGAACTTGCCCAAAATTATTGGAGTAAATTGTCTCTGTAAGTATTCTTTTTATTGACTGTGATTTTTCGAAGTTTGATAATAAAATTATATACATGTGTCTGTATATACAGATACGTTAATGTTTACACAGGATAGAGATTTAATTCAGTTATGCAATCCTTGACATAGAAACTTATGAGAATTTCAGTCAGTTTTCATTTTAAATCTTATTTTTGTTTACAGTGATGGAGTTGTTGCACAATTTGTTGTTACAGATGGTGGAATTACTAGAGTGTTCCCAAAAAGGTAATAATTATTGTAAAATAATATAATATGATAGTTTTGAAACCTGAAAGGGTGGAAAGTTAACTAATGGGTTTATTGAATGAAAACCAACTTCTCCTACAGTCTAATCTGTACTGATGACTATGAATGAATGGAATGTCTTGTTTTTCTTTGATTGTCCCTGTGTCACTGCTTGAAACTGATCTGTAGCATTATTTCCATAGCAGGTCCTTGTAAACCAAGTTTCTAATCAGTGTAGAGTAGTAGTAAAAGCAGTGCCCTTGTAGTAGTGGGGCCATGCTAATCCCTAATTACGCCTAAGCACTCATTTGTTTGGCAGGCTGCAAATACTGTAAAGCAGTAGGCGATTTTTAAATTTTTTTTTTTAGACTAATAAAAGCAGACCAAATGGTCCAGGGACTTCAAGAGAGAAAAATGTATCATGACCAGAGGGCAAAGCGGAAATGTGAAAGTGGTCATATAATAAACTAGACACTCCCGTCAGTGACTGGGAATAGTTGACTGGGAATAGTGAGGGCACCAGTACAGATATACTGGTAAATGGCAAATTTATCTATTTTCTTAGGTTATTCTGTGTTTCCCCAAAATGTGAAAATGGCAATGAATTTTACTCCCAAAATCAGTTTCTTTTCTGTTTTGGTGTTATTAATGATATAAAATGTTTTGGGATGATTTCTCAAGAGGTAACGTGCTATAAAGGTTTGTTTATATTTTGTTGTAAGTAGTTTGCAGTTACATGTCTCTCAATATATCCAAAAATGATGAGACAAGACCCGTGTTGTTCCAAGAATACTATTTCCTTCTTTTTCAGAGTTTTTTTTAATAATTACACCTGGCAGTTAACCAGTGAAAGCTGACAAAGTCTGAGGACAATCATATGAATGAATCCCACATTATTTCCAACTGCAAAACATTAAAAAAACCCCACCTGCAGCACAGCTTTAATGAGACTCTAACTATCTTTTTTTGATCGCTATTTTCTTTTTGTGATTAGGGCAGGAGAAGATTGGTTGGAAAATGCTGAAACTTATGAAGTCAGCTTCTATAAACGGAGTTTAGATAATGACAACTATATTTTCACAGCTCCGTACTACAACAGTAAGTCATCACTGTTTTGAAATGTCAGAGCTAGCTAGTCCAATGTAAATGTACTTCTGGAAGTTTCCCATACCAGTTGAGGTCGCTGACAAAGGATCCAAGTGGGATACTTCATAAGGAAAAAAAATCTTGGGACATCACCCATTATTAAGGAAAAGGTAGCTATGAGGGCAGTAAACAAGGGACATCATAATTTGTCATCGACTCTGGTGGCCCTGTATGCTCAGAATTAACAAAGCTGAAAATATGCATAGTACTGGTGTTCATTTATTATACTGAAACACCGTTTTACAGAGGTGTTTTGGCAGAATTCTTTTAAAAGGAAGTGAAAGAAAATGGCACTCGGGGACAATAGCACTACCTAAAAAAGCCTTATTTGAGCTGAGTCCTCAGTACTTCCTCAGCACTGAACCTAACTTGGGGGTCAGGTATAAGGGTCCAGAGTCTGTAACTGTCCACTGCACTGCAGCTTAATTTAAATTTTGCTTTTGAATTTTGTTTCAAATGGCTCTTATTCACCAAAACCATTTTGTCTGAAATACTGTGATATTTAAAACCTATACATGCACAATAGTAAGTGCTCTTTACTGACGTGAGCAGCATTAACCTTGTGAAGCTCATCTAAAAGCAGATGCTACCACAAATGACATACCCCTCTCTTAAACATATGGGATCTTTTATTGCTGTTATTTCATACTTACTTATTGCATCTTTTCTCTATGAAATATTAATAAGGTAATTAACTAAATTCCCTGACATCTTTGTTGTTCTTCAGAGCTCCAGGGAATGTACTTTTAACTTGCTTTTTCATACTAAGCAGTGTTGAAAACAGGCTGGAGTCTGTCAGAGAAGTAATTGTTGGTTAGTGAGTGGTGTCAGTATACCCGGCATTGAAAAATACACAGACGACAGCAGGATAACATCTTTGGCTCTGATCCTGGTTTTAACAGAGTTGGTCACATGTGTAAAGCTATTCATGGCTCTGTTTGCAGAAAAAAAAAAAAAGGCTACAGTAACTTTATGAAGCAGTGAAACCGTGTACAAAAACTGAATGAGGAAAAGTAAACAAAAGTATTCTTTAGTCATCCAGATGTTGGTGAACTGAACAATTACAGGTGATAAATGCATGGTACAGCTGGGCCAGTGCTTCTCAATAAGGATTTTTTTGAATCATTCTGGGTATTTGAATAATCATTAATTTCAGTTTCAGAGGAAGAGGCTTTTATATCACCCTAACCTTTTCTTTTTTTTTTTTCCCCCCCTTCTATACTCTCAGAAAGTGGTGCCAATAGCTATGAAACAGGTATTATGGTAAGCAAGGCTGTGGAAATAACAATTAATGGGAAGCTTCTGAAACCAGCAGGTAAGATAGAGTGGTACTGAAACTCTAAATGCATTAGTTATGTGGTTGTTGCTCAACAGTGAATTAGAAGTTTAATTGAGATTTCAAAGGAACTTCACTTTATATAGCATTCTTTTCTCTGAGACTGTTTTAATCTTGCTAGTGGAAATCAAGACAAAGGTCTGGTTGTGTTTGAGTAAGAGTGCTTAATTTATTAGTCTCATGAAGGATGTTGGTGGTCAGAAAACCGAGCAAAACTCATATTTTATCCTTTTCCAGTTTAATAATTTAGATGTTATTATAATTTTTCCCTTCTTTTTTTAGGATTCTACAGTTACCTTTTTTTTTTTCATTTTACTAAAAAAGACTTTCATGTATTTCTTGTTAGTTGTTGGAATAAAAATTGACGCAACCAGCTGGATGGAAAATTTCACAAAAACCACAATCAAGAGCCTGGTAAGCAATTGACCAAGTCTTTTTTGAACTTTATTTGCATTTCTCAAAGCTTCAGATGCAAATAGGTCTAATAGCTGTTTGTGCCAGAGTCACACTGATGCGTAGTTGCCAAGTAGTTGCGGTATTTAAATCATCCAAATGCACAAAATAAATCTATGTTGAAATAGGCTGTATTTTGTACGTGTCTTGCTTTCATAATTATAGAACATGGATAAAGACAAAGAAAAATGACATATTCCAGCCAGTAGGCTCCGTACTAAGAGTGTGCTGTAGCAGTGAATAAAATCTGCAAAAGAATTGGTGAATCTATTTTTATTTAGTATGGAGGGTGGGTAAGCAGTGAACAGCAAGGATTTATATTGCAACCAACATCACAGCATTTTGGTGGAAGTTAATGAAATAGGTGCTTAACCCTTTCATTCCTTACATCTAATGCTTAGGTGTAAATGAGAAGGAGGAAAGGCTAAATGGAAGGAAAAACTAAGGAATTAGTAGTACATTAGGAGAGGAGAGGCACAAAATGAAGACATTGTGTTATGGAACAGTTGGATGAGGCCATGTTGCTTGGTTGGTTGTATATTAAGGGAATCGCTAACATTGTCTGGCCATTGTAGGTTTTAGAGCTGTAGTTCAATGGGTAGGCAAATGCATTGCCTAAGTGTCAGAACAGTTAAGGATAAAAATACATAACTGAAAAGGAGAAAGAAAGAGCAACATCTCAGAATTAATTTGAGATGAATGACTGCAGCATTATCTGCTAGTTGTTTTGCTCAGGACATAATGCAAAGAGACAGTTATGTGTGTATGTGTACACATATTGCAAGAAAGAGGAAAACATGCTAGTAATCAAAGCCATAAAAGCTAACTGGAGATGGTGGGCTTCCTTTATCACATGGGATTCCCATGCTTTGAGACTGGTGAAGATTTTCATGATCAAAAAAGATACTTGGCAGCATGTTTTCTGGTTTTTTTTTTCCATATCCCAAACACATGGAAATGCACATTTTCTTTCTCTTTTACTTTATACTCCCCATACAGACATCCTGACAAGTCCCCCAAACTATTTATCCCTAATATATCGAGCATTCTTAAAAAGAGAGATGTACCAGAGACTTTGTGAAAACAGTAGAGATTGTGCTGTTGATAATTACTGAATACAGGTTGTTCACAGAGATATTTGTCATAAACCACACACACTCAGAATTAATTTTGATTAATATACAGATATTGAAAATCAAATCACTTGTTCTTGTCTTGATTGATTAATAACACTGTGAAATACAGTTTCTTTTGAAACCTTTTTGTGAAGATTACTGTACTTCTGTTTTTTAGTGCAACAGTGAAATCTGTGGCTGTGAGAGAAACAGTATGGTAAGAATATGTTCAATTTCTGAATATCTGGCAGGTTATGAAAATTCACTCATTGTCTCTAGATTTATCTAAGATGACTATTCTATCATTATTATCTGAGAGTTAATTTCACAGAAAACAGGACTTAGTCATTTGTGTCTTGAGAAAGAGCTGAAGATTTAGGAGAGGAGGGGGTGAAAGAGGTTATAAAAGTCAGGTGAAGTGGTTGTTCAAGAAAGACTGCAATGAGGTTATGAGAACAAGAGGGAAGAAAAAACCACAATGGAGTAAGAGCAATAGAGAATGATGTGAAGAAAAACGTATGAAAAAGATAATGGTAACTTTCTAAGCAAGAGGCGAATCCTGGGAAAGGGAAGAATAATAATAATAATAATAATAATAATAATAATAATAATAAAAAAAATAAAAAAAAGAGAAAAAGAAACCTAGAAGAGTACCTTAGAGAAAGGTAAATGCAAACTGAAAAGCACCAGAGTACATGATGTGCCCTTCCACAGTCATTAGTTAATCCTCCTTTCCTCTGTTCCTAGCCCATTCAGGATTTGGGGATCCCATAGCTCTGCTAGCACTCAGGAGAGCACAGCTTCAGGGGCTATCACAGTATCAAATTCTGCCATGTGTTTAAAAGCTTTCTCTGCTCAGGTCTTCTGTGAGTTCTTTTGTGGAGTGTGAAGATCATTAAATGCAGGAATTACAGCAAAAAGGGTACTCTGGGAGGTTATCTATTTGGCCTCACTGCTATCTCTCCAATCTCTGACTGCAAGGATCTTTTACAAAGTGCAAAGCATAGGGAACCAGTGGGCTTACCAGTTCTGCACCTGACACCTGGAAGAAACCCACTACAGTCCTTGGCAAGTGAAAATAAGCATGACTAGCAAGCTGAGAGTCTGCCCTTAAGACTTTTACCATTAAAAGCTGCAAATGGAAAAGGACTTTAAGCATGTCTGAAGCACATGAGAAGTTGTAGTCCCTTATTATGATTGAGATTCAATTATAATCAGATTTAATAAGGATATAGCACTCTCAGAGCTAACAAAGTATTGAGCAAATAAGAATTTACAAAACAACTTTTATGAAATTAAGCCACAAATAACCCTTTGATCTGTACAAACTTTTATAATACTGATAATGCTACTTATAATAGCTTAATATTGGCCCTTGGCTATGGGGTTGTGATTTAGTCTGAGCCACATAGATTTGAAGATACTTCTGAAGTGTTGAATAAAAAATAGTTTCTTACAGAGTGTTCTCTTGACAAATCCTTCCTGCAAAACATATTTTACTTTCTTATAATAGCATGTGGACTGTGTTATCCTTGATGATGGTGGATTTCTTTTGATGTCAAATCGGGATGAATATACACAACAGGTATGTGTTTTTTTAAGTACAGTACATGAAACAAGATAGGGAGAAGTTTTATGAGAAAAAAATAGCATTTCACTCTCAGCTCACCCTAAGAATATAATCTTTCTTTTATTTTTGTATATCATGCCTATCAGAGTTTGAAAGAATGGGTCAGAAATTGAAAAACATTTCTGAATCACAAAAAAATTGCCATATCAGAAATTCCAGTTATTTTTCACAGACTTATTTATGGTTCAAGATGCCAGACCTCTACCAAGTTGCATTTTTTGTGCTCTGCCCTTAGGCTGGTAGGCTGCTGATGGACCCATGATGGTGAGGGCAAGTAGTATGGTGTCCATACACTTCCTTTCTCGTATTCCTCTTGTTCTTTCCCAAGCAGGGTGGTCTCATTGATAGTGTATTTACTGTGTAACTGGAGTTCTCCAAACAAGCTTTTAGGAGAGAAATAGTCAAACAAAGAAATAAATACATAAGCAGCAAGACTGGATGAATTGTGTAGAGGAAAAAATGGGGCGGGGTGGGAGAGAAGTCAGAACTGTTCACTTTTTTATGAGAAAAATACTTGGGAATACTTTAACTTATCTCCAGATATTCTCCTTCATCAGATTGGAAGATTCTTTGGTGAAATTGATCCTGGCCTGATGCGAAACCTGATCAACATGTCCCTGTATGCCTTTAACAAGTCGTATGACTATCAATCGGTCTGTGATCCTGAAGAAGAACCAAAGCAAGGAGCTGGACTTCGTTCTGCTTATGTGGTCAGTAGTCCCTTGTGCTTTGACTGACATTCCCTTAAAAGTCTGCAGGTGTTTATACAAATAACGTAATCTCTGTTGTTTTTTTCCCCAGCCTACGATAACAGATATTTTGCATCTAGGATGGTGGGCTTCGGCAGCTGCCTGGTACGTGCAAGTGTGTAGGAAATCTGTATGTCCAAACTAGAATTATTCAGTAGGTTGAGACTGCTCAGTCTTCCCCTCCCCTCCCCTCCATAAAACTGCTCTGAACCTTTGTTTCTGCAGTTTCTCATGGTGAAAATTCTTAGCTATGTCTCCAAACTCCTTGGAGAATTTAAAACTACTCTTGTAGTAATCTTGTTTTATGATTGTGTGTTCTGACTCTACAAAACCCGCTTTGGGAAGCAGAGTTGGGATTAATGGTCTAAGTCTGATTGACAGGTGTGAAGGTTCAGATGAAATTATTACATTTAGAATTATTGATCACTTGGTTCCCTGTTTCAGAATATCATCTCTCCCTTTTTCTAGCAAGACGGCTTAAGAAAATCAATGTTTGTTGTTCAGTGAATCATTTTACAAAACTGCATGAAGCTTCTCCATTACAAAATGTAAAGAAGTCTTGCTTCAGACTGCAGGATAACCAATATGTTATCTGATGGCACAGTTCAGTTAAAGGTTCTCACGATAGTTATTAGTTGGTTCCTTGAAACAGAATGTGAAAAGCCCTACTGAACTATTTCAAGGAAGCAAGTATATATAAAGCATTTTTGATAATTCTATAGTCATTGTCCTAGCATTTTCTACACCTGTGGGGAAAAGTTGTTATATTTGGACTGTTGCGGAGTTTTGGGACAGACCTTGAGAGGCAGGATTGCACCAGTAATTAAGTTTATCTTTCACAATCAGAATACTGGATACGTTTTAAAACTAAAGATCCTTTTAGGAGCTTTCTTTTCTTTTGGCTTTGGTTTGTGCATTATTCTAATAGCCACAGAAACAATTTTACCTATTTCAGAGCCATGTAGATAAACACCCCTATCAGCTACGTCCTCCAGCACCACATTGGGATAAGTAATTGGGACTGATGTGATAGTTTTGCATTGGTGTGATTGCACCCTTGGAAACTGTTCCTTTTTCTAAAGTTTCATGATGCTTATTTTTTTTGTAATAATTATCAAGCTGGAATAAATTACCTACCTTATGAAGCTGAGAGTTAAAATATATAGCAGCTGAACAAACATATAATCATTTTCTCATGGATAGCACTGTGAAGATTGTATGTTGGTTTTTATTGTTGGTTACATTTGCAACAGCAAAAATCTCAGTTTTCTTGGACAACAGCAAACCTCAAAAACTGGAGATGGGCAATAATCCAGAAGAGAAACTTGAGCTCTTCTCAAACAGAGAAACTTTAGTTTATCAGTGTTCAAATCAGACTCAGTGGTCTGGACTCAATTTAGACCTGAGGTTTATTTTGTGGGATGTTTAACTTGAAAGCACCACTTGAAAGTACTTTCTATGGACATGTTTTTAATGGAATCTAGGTCAGAAGCAGGCAGAGAAGGCCATTAAGCAAGCAGAGTGAAAAGGGCTCACCAAAAATGGATTCAGTGAGGCACCTGGCAAAAGGAAATGCAGGGAAATAAGAGAAACCAGGTTATTAAAGAAAACTATAGTGTTTCAGGCAACAATGTGGGATAAAGGTGCAAGTGATAATTTTCAAAATTTATAAACATTTAGTTAAAAGAGTACGTATGGTTTCTCCTTCATGCTCTTTTAACTCAGAAGATTTTACAGTTCTCCCAGGCTGCCTTTTTCACTCTGTTCCCTGTAAATTCTGTGGTAAGCCTGTATGAAGGATTACTATTTTCTGTCAGCAAATTTCATCACTGTTGAATGGCATCAGGTCTCTTCTCATCCATGATGGTTGGTGTGCTGTCCATCTGATGATTCAAGGCACAAAGCTGTGGATGTGAATCCAGAGGTCCTTCAGGCAGTGCCTCCACTGGAAAGGTGGCAGGCAGATTCAGTCTCTTTACACATGGATCGCACTGGATAAGGAGAAGAGGAAAAAAAATCTTGGAGGTTGAATAAAATTACACAGTCCCTTCTCTCTGCAGAACAAGTGTTAGAACAGAACGAGATGAGGAGAGGTCAGGTCATATTTGTACGTAGAAGCAAACCTAAAACATGATGACAGGGAACTACAACTTAGGAAGGTTTAAGCAGAAGCAGGGAGTCAAGGAATGGAACTGTTGCGATTCCTATTTTGACAGGTTGGTAGAGGACAAGGGGGCTGTGCATGTGGCAAGCTGGTACTTGCTTCAAGTAAATAAAGTAGGAAAAATATGTGAAGAAAAATAATCTGAAATAAATGGAGTTCTTTAAGCCCAAGTGTTTCGGCAGCATCTAGGAGGAAAATATATTCCATACCGCAAGAGCAGGAATAGAGATGATTTTAAAAGTCCACTGCTACAGTAATGATTTTTATGATATACTTGTAATATTCCAGTGTTTGTCTCTTTCTCAGCAATTTAATGAACCTTAATCAGTGTCAAGTATGTAATTCAGGAGCATTTTCCCTGAGTGTGTTCAAAAGGAGTTCTGGTTGGTTTAAGTGTTAGAGGAATGCCAACATGCCTCTTCCACCTCCCACAGAGGTATAAAAGGAGGACATGGATGGCATAATAACATTTCCATTTTGTGAGTTATGGGCACAAATGATAGCAAATCTCAACAGCAGAATAACAGATTAGTGTGAAAGAAGATCGGGGAGAAAGTGTGAAAAGAAAAACAGAGTCAAACTGTAAGGTTTAAAGAAACACAGCTTTAATAACTGGTAAAAGTTAATAAGCCATAATGATTTTGTTGTTAGTAACTCTTATTTGAGTAGTTTTTAAGGATCCATTAAAATACAAAGAAGATAAAGAGCCTTTAATAAATATGCATTGTCTTTCTATGTTCAGGTCTATCTTACAGCAGCTGTTTTTGAGCTTGACTTTTCCACGTTTCCTTGAAGCAGGTAAGTCAAGAGAATGTTAAAGAGTCAACTTTGAGTGAAGTAGCAGGTAAGAATCTAGGCTGGGGGCCATATTTGGATCTCCCCATTGCGTCTGTGACTTTAAAATGTCATTGTTTATTTATTTATTTTCTTCTTTCTGTCAGCTGATATGGAAGATGATGATTTCAGTGCCGCCCTGCCTAAAACAAGCTGTATCACTGAGCAAACTCAGTATTTCTTTGAAAATGACGATAAATCCTTTGGTGGGATAGTAGACTGTATAAACTGCTCCAGGTAAAATTTCTTCAATATAAATAACAACTTTTGGATATTCATTTATTTTACAAAAGATAATGACACTGTTATAAGAGAAAAATATATTTTGGAATGCTTACACCAAACTTACATAAGCAAGACAAAGAAGTATACAGGCAGTAAAACGATGAATTGCATACTCTTTGTATTTCTTTAGAATTTAAAGAATTATAGACATATTTTAGTCAAGTGTTTGTTTTATAATCTGTATATGCTCCATGAAAATTGTATTTCTATCTCTGTTACAATTTGTTTTCTTTTAATTTACTATGTGAACTTAAAGGTGTTCTGCAATATTCAGAAGGAGATAATTTTCTTTAATCTGGTTATGTATTGGAATTTTTAATGGTCAACAAGATTATGCAATTTATCTTCAAATTTACCTTCTAGACAATAGTGCTCATGATTTAAGAGCTGTGGCTCTTATTAAGCAAACCAAGCTGGTTTCTTTTGTGATTAAAAGAATTACTCTTCAGGCTCCACGTGCCTGTTCAAGATGACGTTTACTGTTATGTTAAAAAAATTGGATACTCAAGAAACATAGCAACTTGGACCTAGTTCTGTGTTTTATACAAAAGCCTGCTGGGTTGAAAGTTTGTATACATTAGGAGCTTCTGAAAATGTCTTAGAAATTAAAATTAACAGCCAGATTTCAAACTCCTTGAAGACAATATTTCAAGCCAAGAAAGAAAGATAGAGGACATTGGAGAATGTGAATACACCCAAAACACGCAGACTTTTTTGCCACTTCCATACTTCCTCCACCATGCTGCTAGTATGGGCTTGCGTGGTACCTTGTTGTGCAGAGAATTCATTAAGCTGGGTTTTTTGGTTTTGGTTATTGTAGGGTTTTTTGGTTTGGTTTTTGGTTGTGTTTTTTTTTAATCTGGAGAGTTTTCAGAGAGTTCTTTAGTTCAGTTTACTTAGCAACAACCACAGAAATTATTATGCTAATATTGCAAAAATAGTGCCACAGTGTGGGGATGAGTATGAAAGGACAATTTAAGCTGGTTAAAACAACCAGATGTGTAATCACAACATCAGTTATTTAATTAACAGGTATTTTGTCCTCCTATTGTACCAAATCAATGGTACAAACACATCATCTGTGGAGTTTCAGAAGTAATCCAATCAATTCACACCTAAGTAATAAAACTCTGCTTATATAGAGTGGTAAACACCTATATGAAAAGACTTGCTTGCTATTTTATATGTGTATGAAAATGTATTTAGAATTCACTAAAAGCAATTAACCTGTTAGTTTGTCCTGAATTTACCTCTTTGCCAGGCAGAGTATATTTCATTAATGACTAAGAAATATTAAGATTATTTTCTCTGCTTTTTTGAAGGTCTGTCTGCCTTTTCAGTAACTTTAAACTGTACATGAAAATTACCTTTGAAAAATCCAGAAATAACCTTACCTTCAATATGTAAGGCATGAAGTGTAGTATCTATAGCTTAAAGGTATAATGCTACCTATTCAATTATTTATAAATTGAGAATGACCCTACTAACTTAAAGGCCTTTTGTGGAATTATATGTACATAAAAATACAGCAAATACACTTCCAGTACACAGCACGCATACCTTAAACCTCTTTTTCACCTTTCTTACAGACAAGTTTAGTGCTGGGGTTTTGTTTATTTGTTTGTTTTTGTGTTTGGGAGTTTTCTCAGTCTTGCTAGGGGAAGAATTGATGCTGAATTGATTTTATTTCTCAGTACAGCTACTGTTGTAGCAGTACAGAGCTAGCTATTAACACAATTAAGGTCATTTTATGCTCTTTTCCATTTTTTCCACTAATAAGTGTAGTTGAAAAGGGGAACCACGGAAATGTCGAAAAGATTACAAAATTTGTGATAAATGTTTCTTGCTGTTCATTAATGGAAAAGATAAACAGTAGCAGGCAGACTGAATCTGTGAAGTTGGATTACTTTTATTCCAATACCGTGTGTCCTTCTCAAATACAGATTTCCTTGCTTCATTTAAACATAGGTTTTTGTTGGCTTTTTTTCCAGACTTTATCATGCAGAGAAGATTTCAAACACCAATCTAGTATTCATTATTAGTGACAGCCAACTGCTGTGCCGCTCCTGTGACCCAAAGCCACTGATGCAAGCAGAGAAGCCGGGTATCCTTTAAAATCATGTTATTTAGTAGTGTGGATTGATTTTTGGCTATGATATACTGGAATATAGTTGGAAAAAAATGGCCTATTTATGTACATATTAGTAGCATGGTTGCCATTGGAGTACTTGAAGCAACAGATATTTGTGGATGATATCACAAATCATCTGAGGAAGCAGTCACTGAGGTAGAGAGCAAAGCTGTTATCTGTGAGGACCTAAACGGAAATGGGCTCACAGGAACTTAATGAAGTTTCCAAAAGGCAGATGCAAAGTTTTGGATCCAGGACGGAATAATGACATGCAGCTGGACAGGCTCGGGGTGGAGTGACTAGAAACAGCTTTGCAGAAGAGGACTTGAGGATCATGACAGACGAGAAGTTGAACATCAGTTGGTGCTGTGCCTTGCAATAAAGAGGGCCAGTCACATCCTGGGCTATGTCAGCAAGAGTGTAGTCAGCAGGTTAGGAGAATTGATCCATCCCGTCTCTTCAGCACTAGTGTGACCACATCTGGAGTGCTCTGTACAGTTTGGGGCACCCCAGTACCACACTGACATACTGGAGGAAGTCCAGTGAAGGGCCACCAATGTGGTTGGCATCTGGAGCACAGGACCCGCAAGGGGAGCCTGAGAGTCCTGGGTTTGTTTAGCCTGTAGGAAAGACAAGGGTATGCCTGTCTAGAGAAATAACAAAAAAGGGCAACACCAATTTAAGGGTATTTGGTCATGAAATCTTGGGATGCTGCACTGATGCCTGCAACACTGAGGTGAAGTGATGGAGGCACTTTAGTGTGTGCTCAGTGCCAATGACACCTGCTTACTTCTTGTGGAAAGTGCTTTAATCATCAAAGGCTAGAGTTTATGCAGCTGCTAGTATAGAATTTCTTAAGAGCTGGCTGGAGACATAGGTGGCATACGTGCTAAGCAGAGTCCTTGCAACACATGCATTAAAATTAAAAGCATGTGAAAGGTTGTTCTAATTTACAACCACCTTCATGCTAATCTCTATGCCTTTAGCCTGTTCACTCCAGTAGATACCTGTAGGTGATGGTAATGGAAATATATAAAACCAACATACACATATTCTAGGCCAGGAGAAATTCATCTCAATTTTTCTCTGCTATATATGCTTGAGGATAGTATGCCAGAGATGGTAAATCAAATCATAATTTGGATTATTATGACAGAATATGGAAAACAATTAGTAATACCTTTGTCCATGTCAGGAAGTTAGTGGAGACAGCCTCTCCCATTCATGAAACAAAAGCAGATGGTGGTAGAGATGATTGTGTTTCTTTGGCACAAGCAATATGTTCATTGCCACATTAATAAAACTGGAATTCCATCTACGCTTGGGCTGAAAAGGAAGTTACATTGGGGTGGAAGCAATATCCATGTCATCACAGAACTATGTAAACACAGCCTAATATTCTAATTGGCTCCAGTCCATGGCAATTTGATTAACTGTTGCCACTGTCTGAATTTATAGACAGCAATCGCTGTAGAAAATGAAGCACGTTTGATGGGAAATGGGCACATGACTTGCATTTCCCTGTGGGGCCCGAGCCTTCTAGAAAGCAGTAAATGACCTCAAATGGTAGCCAGAGCAGCTGGGTGGGCTTGTATTGACTAAATGAACTATTTTATTTTTGTTCCAACTGTGCAGTACTAAGCTATTCTCTCTTTTCTATAACTAAGGTACATTGTGAAATGCAGATGTAGCATAACATCACACAAGCAGACAGAATGACCTTTGGGTGCTATTCAGATGGTTATTATTAGACTTTGCTTCCTTCTGGCTGGTACAGCCTTGCTTGTGCACATGGTGTTTTAGAATATTTCTACGTTTCAACTTCCCTTTCAGCTGGGCCCTGGCAGAGGAAAGGGGAGGTGAGTCTGATAACATCTGAATGAAGACAGATGTAGATCTGTAGAACTAAATTCCCCATCCTCTTGCCTTCTTTTCCATTGGGCATCTCTACTCGTTGCAATGAAGCTGCTGTAGTACTTTGCAGTAGTGCATGAATAGGATTGCTTCAAGTATAAGTTAGAGCTACTAAGATAAGTAAAGTTTTGGTGCTTAATTTTTTTAAAACACTCTAGCTTCACTTTAATGTGTACACTACCAACAGTGGAATAAAAAAGGCTTAACATACTGAATGGTAATATAAGCAGGTTTCAACAGAAGATGGTTCTGCAGTTTACCATATCCATGCCTTTCAAGTATGCTGCAATGACTTGTGTCCCTTGTTAGCCTGTGGCAAATGTGGAGTATAGTATTTACACTTAAATATCAGCAATTACAGATTTCAGAAACATAAGCTAAAACATTACCTCATGTTTACAGCTAGCTAATTAATAACATGTCACTGCTCTCATTTCTATCCTGCTGTTCCGCTGCTAGTTTGGACAGCGTTTCTCTGTCTCCCTTCATGACTGAAATGCTAACGAGATCTGATTACGTTTTCTGTCATTCACTATTGAAGCCTACAGTGGGATGATCTTGTCTGTGATAGTTGGGGTGATATAGGTGTACACATAATAAAACCAGTAGTTCTTATAGGCCTTCACTGCAATTTTCAGCCTGTATATAGCATTACTTTTCCAAACAGGCTTCCTCACTTTTACTGTGCATCATCATTTTAGCAGAGTAACTCAATGGTAACATATGCTATAACCAGCCAGCACCATTGGAAGTTTACTGCTTTATCAAATATTTTCTGTAACATTTATGCAATGGTAATAAAAGCAATACAGAAAATCTTAAAAAACCTCAGGTTTTATTTTTATTTTGTGTAACACTTCTGGAAGTACTGGTTTTAAAAAGTCATGCAGGATATTTATTTTCTTGATTGAAGCAAGTAAAGTAAAACAAAAAAAGGATATTTGATTTTGATTTATCTGGAGGGTTGGTTTGGTTGGGTTTTCTTTAACTTAAACAAGGAACTGTGACTGTTGATGTTTATTTAAGTACTATCTGAATTAGTGCAAAACTTCTCCCATGAAAGTAAAACCAGAATGTTAATCCTCCTAATGCACGATGCACGAAAAACAGTCATGCTCCTTAACTGAAGAAACAGATGAAGGGCCAAATCCTTGTGAAATGGTCAAACAACCTAGATACAGAAAGGGTCCTGATGTCTGTTTTGATGAAGCCAAACAGGTAAAATTGAACTTGTAAGACTTTAGGACTGTCTTTAAAAGCAATTGTAGAGCTGTTTTAGAAGAGCAGTGAAAACTACGTTTAAATGTACCTTGGTGCCTGGTAACCTATCTATCACTAAACATACTGTTCGCTATAGACCATAGCCACTCTATTTCAAGTATCCCATGATTAACATAAAATTAGCAGCTGCTTTCTTATCTGCCTTTCCTATAACCATTGCACTTTCACACATGATTTCCACTAAAAAAAAAAAACCCCTATCAGCGAGCATAAAACTGATGGTCTCTGTACAGTGAAATTCAGTTCTTCTATGGCTTTCACAAATAGACGATAAGCCTGGCTTAGAAGTAGTATTTTTATATTAGTGTTTCCAAATATTATTTAAGTTGTTGTTAAATGATTAAAAACATTATATCTGGTTTCGGATGTTGTTCCTCTTAGAAATTCTGCAAATGCGTATTGACCGTAGGTCATATTCTTAACAGGTATAAAAGTGCATTGCTTTACTGAAATCAGCAAAACTATGCTGTTTAGTACTCCTTGTATTGTATACATTACAGTTTTGAAGGAGAAAAATTGTAACTGTGCCACATATATAAATTATTTTGAATATACTCTCTGTCTTACCTTTCAAAATACTGTATGAAAGATAAAATGCTGAATTCAAATTGTTCAGAATAAATTTCAAGACAAAAAGTACTGAACAGGGAAGTACCTGCCATTATATAAAATAAATGTTTTTAAAATGCACTCGTAATGCCTCATCCCATTTCTGCAAAGGAAAGATTGTCCAAAACTAGTGCAGTTAGTTGGCTATAACTGCTGTATACCAAGTTTTGTTCCAGTATATTCTCTGCTTTTCTTTAATGAGGCACAATTACTGAGATGTCAGTAGTGTTAAAAAGTCCAGACAGTTGGTATTCAATGCATTTTTCTAGTAACCAAGTTTTATTTTAAAAAGGAAGTCTTACTGGCCAACAAAAGTTAAACAAAGTTGAAAAACCATCCAAAAGCTATTTGGCCATTGTAGATATTCCAAATCCTCCTGATACAATTGTGTGTGAAAGTACAACTCTTGCTCACTAGCTTGATGTGCTAATCAGTGTGTAAGTCATGTGTTTTGTAACAGTGGATTGTTTTGGTTAAGTTTATTTGCAAAATTTGCTGTGAATCTGTTGCTCTTGGGTGGATGCTTTCACATTAACTCTGCTAACTGCCAGCAATCTGCATGATATCTCATCTTGTATGTCTTTTTTTCTGTGTTTTCTTTCCTTTCCTCTACTTGCTACTTTGCCCGTTATTAATAGGATCAGCCTATATGCACAACGAGTCGTGCCTCTGCCATGACGTCTGCTCCTATCTTCATTTTTCTGCAAGTTTTCATGTGGTGTGGATGGTCAGTTACTTTCTCTAATTTTTGTTCTGTTCTTGGCTTAAAAAATTTTTTTACTTACTAAGCATACAAAAGAAAACAGAATGAAGTGAGTCCCAAAAGCAACAATCTGGAGCAAATTACTATTACAATATTAAGGGAAATTAAATATGAAAAAAACCCTGTCTGGAGCCTTATAAATCACAGTTACAGACACAAGGGCCCCTCCCATAGCAAATACAAAGACACAGGAACCTGTTGGGTTTATATGGTCGGTTCTTTGAGATTGCACATGTACCAACTGAGTCAGTGTCATTCCCTTCAAAACATTTTTCCCTTGTCCCTGTTAAAATGAAACAGAAGAAGAAATTTTTCTGCACAAACAAAGGTACAAAGTAATGAGAAGAGACTATAATACCTGTGAAAATAAAGCTGTACTTAGGGACAGCAAGGATGAGTGCTCTGTGTAAGAGTAAGTGTTGCTATTGAGAAGAATTAAGGATTTTTCACTGCATTCAAATTAACACAATGTTAATGATGGAAGGTAATAGTATGCATCAATTTGGTTAAACTATCAATCAGTAAAATCATATTTTTACTTTTTAATTTTTTGTAACCTAAACATATTCATTGCCTAATTACAGCAGAAGGTGTGTTTTTTCTTCTAATGAAATACATGGATACATAAGTCCTGCATGTTAACCTAGTGTAGACGCTGGGGTTCATAACAAAAGCCTTGCAATTTTAGACTGTGTTGCATTTGATGGTGTGAGAGTGTACACTGCTGTGCTAGTGACACATATGCAAGAGAACTGCTGATCTAAAGAGAATAAAATTCATGACCTTGTACACTGGGAGGGGCGGGATCTGATCAATATTATTCCTCGGAAAACCACTAGAGGGAGATACTCACATATCTATCAAAGTAAAGCCAACTGAGAGGAAGAAATGGAAGCTTAGAGGTAATTTTTCAGAGTTAGTGTAGTAAAATATTGACAATTGCAACAATTCAGAACACTGATTTTCTCAATAATTTATATTCTTTTTATAATTGGGGGAAGGTTCAATTAGTGAAATATTAGGGGAAAAAAAGCTTAAATTTCTGTTTAACAGCTGTATTTGAGGAATTTTGAAGTTTCCTATTCTGTATTTAAATGATCTAATTTCTAGGAAACACACGAACTTGCACAGCCATGGCTGAAGGTTGTAAGGAAGGGTGAAAGTCCCTTCCCCCAAGTCAGTGGTATTTCACATTAAAATCTAGAAGATTAACATCTCAGAAGATTAACATCTCATGTTCTTACTCATGCAATTTGCTCTGCAAGTAACCTTATTTTAATTAAAAAGGTACTGTCCAGTGTACATAAAACAGCAGAGACTCACCTTGAGCTGAATTCTGTATGTCCAAAATGGTCTTTCTGCTCAATAAAGCAAAACAAAATACTGAGAAACCCACAAAATACAATTTTAGCTGATAGTCTTTTGTCAGCAGAAAGTTATAAAGATAATTTTGTTCATCCATCCTGTTTTTAATAACTTTGTGATTTTGGATATGGGTTCTCACGGGACATTAATCTGTGTAGTTTTATTAAAATCACTGAAGCCAACACAGATACAAACCAGCTGATCAGGTTCAATAACATAGTTGGTGGGTTTTTTTCATCAAGGATAACAAAATACTCTTTATCACCCCCTTGAGTAGCGTGCTTTTACTTTGTACATGCACACAGTTTTTGTTTCCCATGTCTGAGAGTAAAGAGAAGAACTCTACAAGTTTTTAGCCACTTCTGGGAATGTCTTATTTCCATCAGCTTCAAGGGATGTCAGTGGGAGCTTTGAAGGTGATTAGCAGCCCAGACAACTGTATCCCTGATCTGTGTGTGGGTAGCTGTACAGCTTTGACAGCTTTGTGTGGTAGTCCAGACAAAGGAGGGTAACACAAAATTTATGAAAGACCATGCATGCATTGGAACTTGAAATGACTCTTGAATAAAAGCAAAAGTGTTCTCCATGCAATATGAAGCATTTAAAATGTATGCTTATAGAAAGTATAACTTTGAGGTAACCAGTTGATACCAAAGGCCAGATTAGCAGCTCTTTGGCAGATACTGTTGTTTTATCCTTTTTATAGTCAGTGTAGCACAACGGGTTCTGATAAATGATTAAGGTTTTAGTACATTAAATAGTTACAGTGTACTGCTAAAGGAGAAACAAGTATGTTTATAAACTTAGACATGTATGTGTATATTTATGTCTTTATATTTCCATGTATGTCTTTAAAATTTTGGACTGGCACTGCCTTCGAGGAAATGTTGAGAGAGAGAGAGAGATCAATGAATAAGTGGGTTTGATACTTAACAATGAATATATGGGTTTATAAAAGCATTCATTTCCATTCTGCAAGTGCTGAATAATTTTCATAGTGTGTGATGTTGTAAAATAACCCTCTCTAGAGTTATCATAGTCAGGCATGACATGAAGGAGATGACATTTGGATTTGATGCTTCTCTACCTCAAGCATGCAAGGAAATTTGACATATGACTTATTAATGCAAGAAATTTCTGATACACTTCTGATGAAATGAAACTGGCTAAAGAGGATTCTTTCCAATTTCTTCAATTTTTTTTCCAATTCTTTCTCTCTTCAAAGTGAAATAATATACAGAATATTATTTTGAAGACAACAAAGAGAGGACATCCCCAACTGATCTGTTGGTTATTCAGGTTTTCGGTGTGACTAATGGAGTAGTGACTAATGTAATGGGCTGGAAAATTACAGTGAAATTGCTTAAAAATAGTTCAGTGTCTAATTGCAGTGGCAGAGGTAAAGATAAGATAAGGTAAAGATAAGATAAAATGATGCTATATAATTTGTTATAAGAAATTTCATAAGAAATCTCAAAAATAACATTTACAGGAAACAGTTGAGAAGTTTTCTTAAAGCTCAGGGATAGTGGAAGTGTTTGCAAAAAAGACATTTTGAAGACCATTCAAAACTAATGTTTTGCTCAGTCTGGTTCCAATTAAGGATGGGATCCCACTCATTTCCGTAAAACTCTTGATTTTTTGAATTTATGTAAATCAGCGTGTAATCAGACTTTCTCCTTTTTCTTTTTTTTTTTTTTTACATTTCTTGTAATTTTCACAACAGTTAAAGCACACAAGAAAATTACAATGTGCAATGTTGGGGAGGAAACAGTAATTTAGATAAGATTTACTGTACCTTCTTTGCCACTACTATTTTTGTCTCTTAGGACACAAAAGAATAACTGATTCCAGAAAGAATATTTAGAAATTATTCTTGGCAGAACTGCTGGTTTACCACTGTAAATTGTTCTACAAACCTCAGAAATTCAATGTGACTTTGATCAATATGAGGTTAAAATCTCACCAACCTTGAAATATGTGTATAAACCTTGTATACCTTTGTGTAGTGCAGCTTAACTCTGTCATTCATAATAAAAAGATGTCTCTCCTGCATGAGGCTTCCAAGACATTCTCCACCATTGCAAAGTTGTGAATCCTTTAAAAACAGCTCTGTGTAGTCTTAGGAGAGAGTAAAACATATTACAATATTTCTTTTCAATCCAATAGGAATATTTAATGATTCCTAGTTTTACTTATTAAAAAATAATCCAGCCACCAAGCCAGGAAACATGAAATTAATTATTACTCTACCCTTAACTGGTTTAGTGGTGGTCTTGGTAGTGTTAGGTTAATGGTTGGACTTCATGGTCTTAAAGGTCTTTTCCAACCTAAACGATTTGATGATTGTATGATTCCATAGTGTAGCTGTTGAATGTAAAAGCAATGCATATAAATTGTGATGTAGTTTTTAAAAAAAAAAATCTCAAACAGCAAATAGAAATGGGCAACAGAATGGAGGGTTTTTTTCAAGTACATATAGTGGCAGGCCTAATTCATCAACATAATTTACCCAGTATTTGGTCTAATGCAGAAGTGACATGAAAGCTGAGTATTGTATAATTCTATATGTGGATGTCCATCTATTCTGTATCCATACTGGATGCCATTTTCACTACAATGATGTTTTCCCCTTCCTATTAAGCACAATTTTCTTTAAGACCTTCAATTTACTTCTTACTTACTCTCCAAACATCTCCCCTCTGTTGGAAAATTTTAAACCTCGTGCTTTACTTTAGACTAGTTCTTCAACGATGACTCTTCTAAGTAATTTCAGTGATAAGAATCTTAAATACCACGAGGTAAGACTGAGTACTATTCACTGAATTCATGTGAGAAAAAACCTTTACTGATAATTCTGTTCCTGATGGTACTCACTGTGAGAAAGAAGCAACAGGGTTATTTTTAGGTGTTTTGAATAGAAATAAAGCTACATGACAAGACACAATGCAGATGCAAAAAGTGACAGAGCCAAACTAAATAAACGAGAAAGTTCAGTGCATCTTCAAATCTTAGCATCCTACTCCAAATCTGGTACAGCAGAGTTCACTTATGACTGACTTGTTGACCGGAAACCTTAGGAATTTTGAACTTGTAGAGTGCAATCAACTAAAAAAAAACCTAAGCCAGAATTATAGAACTAAATTATAAAGCTAACAGATGACAGACATGTCTGAAAATGGCTACTATTGATAAAGAATGGCAGCTAACGTGAGCTATTTGCTTTAGGACAGAATGATTTTTTTTTTTCCCCTCTTTTTTTTCTGAAGAACTTGAATGCTGGTTTTCATTTTGTTTGGTTTTTTTACACTCACATTTCTAAAGGAGACTGTTGGTGAATGCTATAATTCCTGATGACGTATTGAGTCTAATTTGTCTGCTTTATCTGATTTTCCATATATTTATTCCAAACTGATTCTGATTCCTGACCTCTCTGCTTTAAAGAATGCATTGAGTGTGGTAGGAATCTCGTTAAAGTCTTCACCCCTTAAAACTGACACAAAGAACTCATTGAAGTCCTTTGCTATGCCCTGTAATCACCAAGTTCCCTCTTTACACGTCTGTTATCAAGCAGTTGCCCTAACTCCATATTTGGCTTCATGCTTTTGATTTCTTCAAAACTTTCTACTATCATTTTCAGCATATTTTGCAGGGAGGTCATAAAAAATTCTTTATCAGCCCTCCTAATTCCCTGTTTATATCTAATCTGCCATTTTTATGTGCTTTCCTGTTCTTGCCCATTTGAGTAAACTTGATTTCTTAAATACTGACCTTTTCCCTATGACAGTGTACTTAATTTCCCTACTGATTCATGTAGGGGTATTTCTCTGGGGTTTTGGGTTTGGTTTGTCATTTGGTTTTTTGGTTGTTTTTTTGAGGGGTGGTGTTTTTTCATTTGTTTTGGGGTTGTTTTTTGGGGGGAGGGGGTGAATGGTTGGTTGTTCTAATTGTGGCATTCATTTTACCTAGATATTTAATGCAATATTTCTAAATATTTTTCTAGATCCTTGTGAAGAACTCACTTTTTGAGATGATGCTTCTAGTTTTTTTCCTGCTTTCTGTTTTTGTTTGTTTGTTCAGGTTTTCTTTCTGTTTTCTTGGTTTTGGGGTTGTTTGGGTTTTTTTAACTGCTTTTGGTAATTTTCACGTAGTTCCCTTTCTTGAAATTGGTATCTGTTGATTTGGATTTGTTCGGCCTGATCTCTCACTCAACAATGCTAAATCCTATTGCACTGTGGTCTACAGAGCTACTAGAGCTGTACAGAGCAGCTCTCTACTAATAATTTTGAAGAGCGCCCCATGCACCACTAAAGATTCAAAGACTGATTGTTCCAAAGGCAGTCATTTGTCATATCCAAAAATGTGATCTCTACATCTCTTTTTTTATAAGGTATCAATCCTGTCTATATGTGGCTTCTCTAATCTCACATAACATTTCATGATTGATATTGTCACTTTGATCAGGTGGCCAGCAGTGCAATCCTAGTATTACATATTTATTATTAGACTCTGAAATTTCTTAGCCGTGGAGATTCCATCACACTTTCCTTTTCCTGTAATACTTGTAGGCTATTACACTTTGTATTATCCTTTACATACTACCCTTCTGCTGTATGCCCTACACTACCATTCTCACAAAGTTGGTAGCCTGACAATGCTCTGTCCTACTGATTATTCTCCTTCCACCAGGTTTCTGATATGTGTGTTATTTTGGGATGGCTCATCAATGACTTGTCTTCATTACTCCATATTAATTTTATGTTGCTAGCATTGGTGTAGAAGCAGTTGAAAGATTTGCTTAAAGATGTGCCAGTAAATTAAAAGTGTTTTAATGACCTTTCCTTATTTATCCTAATTGTACTTTTTATCCTCAACCCCCCAGCCTTTTCTGAGGCACATTGAATATTAATTACATATGCCTCAGTGGCATGTCAGTGTGAACTGGGAGCTGTTCCATGCTCATTAGCTTTTTCCTCTCCTTTCTGTTCTAAAACTTTTTTAATTTCGGTGCCAGCAGCCGGGCTTTGTTACTGTTAAGGTGCAGTCTGTCCTTCCCTGCACGTTCCTCCTGTCCAAGAAATTTCCTCAATTCCTAATATACCTAATTCCCTTCCCACCTACACTGTTGCCTTGTCCTTGGAGGCTTGGGGTCTCTTGGAAAATGGAAAGTGTCTTTTTATACTATAAGTACAGAATATAGTGAAAACAAGAAGACGACCAAATATTTTCAGCTTTCAGAGCTACCCATGAATCTCAGACTCAGTGGACAGAGCAGTGCAGGGGATGGCTGGAACATTGTCCTGGTGTTTTAGGCAGCTAAACATAGGTTGTATCAGTCCTGAGAAACAAAAAGGTAAAGATGTTATAGACTCCAGAAGAGGTATCAAATGTATTTCAGCCAGAGTAATGAGTAAGTCCATAATGTGAAAGATATTATGCATTATAGCCAAAGAGGGACTAAATAACAGCAACTAATGGTAAAGAATGAGGAAAAGAGGTGTGATTGCTCTGTGGCATAATGCTTGGGTCCACTGATGCATGACAGAGCAGTGCAGCTCAGAGCGAGCCCTCAAACTCGAGGGTGTCTTCTCTACAGATTGCACCAAGAATGTACAAAAAGCCAATAGAAAAGTTGGTTCTCATACTTGAATACAGTGCCAGCGACAGAGAAAGGATTTTCATTCTCTTTGATCATATCTTCACCTGCAGAGCATATTCCTTTTAATATGAGATCATGTTGATGAAATGGACATGAACATATTCTGGTATTTGTTTTCTAATATGGAAAAGTTGTCTGTTCTTCCATCTTTCTTCACAACAAAGCGATACTCAAAATGTCCAAGATGATGTAATTTTAAGGAGTATAGATGTAGTTTACTGGGGCCCCCAGGTATATCCCATAGCATTTCTTGTTTGATTGCGTTAGTGTCCCATTATCCCATCTAGTTCATAAGTGACTGCAGTAAGCCTTGTAAGTATTTAAACCTCCCATGCTTATAGTTAATGTAGTAATGCCTCTCTTTGTATCAAAAATCAGACAAACTTCCAGGAATTATTTTGCTGTTATTTTAGGCAAAAGAACATCTATAAGACCAAAAAGGATGCCTCAAGTATAGTTCAAAATGTTGACGACTAAAATGTAAAATACTTTTCAGGAAATTTAATTGTAATTAATGTTAAATTATTTCTTATTTTCTTGTCAACAGGAAGATTCAGCCGACTGCGGTGGTGTCTCTGGTCTGAGTCCATCACTGTGGTCTATGGTAGGAATTCAGTTCATCCTGCTTTGGCTGTTATCTGGCAGCAGACACTGCCAGTTATGACCTTGCTAAACCAAAACCTGCATAACTTAATCAAGACCTGGCCAAAACGATAGCCTCAGTTTCATTTTAAAAAGGGTCAGCTATTCAGACAGCAGCAGAACAGCAGTGCTTGTGTCTGGTTATCACTCGTTGTGAGACTCAAAAAGGCACCCACGGTGGCTGCATGTTGGAGTGTCGGATCCTTAAACGTGTGTGAATGCTGCATCATCTATGCCATCCGAACATAATTCTGTATGTGCTCCATTGGGGAATCTAAGATTATTATTTTTTTGTTTGTTTGTTTGTTCTTGTAATCTTGATGACTTCATGTAAAAGGGCTCCCCTGACAATAGCTTATGCATATGATTTTCATTTCTTTTAAGCTTTGGATATCTTGAAGATTTATATTCTTCTACATGAACAGTTATTTTAAAAAAACAAGAAAACATAATCCCTAGTATACATTACTAGCACCATGATGGCTGCTTTGAACATCAGTTTTGTCCAGACTAGTTGAGTAAAAAGAAAATATTGGCTAATCTTCATCAGAAGTTCAAAATGAATCATGTAGCCAGCTAAGTTTTGGTAGGTTGATAAATTGTTAGTTGGAAGGAAGGAAGGAAAGAAGGAAGGAAGGAAAGAAGGAAGGAAGGAAACTTCTGGTTTTAAAAATATAAAGGTGCTTGAGAGTTTAACTAAAAAGTGATTCTCATCTTAAACTTGGTGTCATTTTCTGTCAGAAAAATGTTAATTTCCATGTAATAGTCACCTCCTTTTCACAATGCAGTTATATATAAAGCTAGTGGTATCCTTCAAAAGCTCAAACAAAAATGCTTGTGAATAAAAAATGTCTTTGTGATATTTGAACATTGGTTTCCAAAGGTATTTTGCATGATGATGATGCTATGTTACTGTTTTTCAGTTTGTTTTCTTTGATGGTAGAGTATAGTCCATTGAAAAGGTAACTGAGTGATTCTTTTATTGTGTGAGAGACTGAACATTGCAATGTGTTGCAATCAAATCATCTTATATTATATTATGAAACAGAGCTCTGAATATACTGTGCAATGAAAAAGCTGAGAAAATAGGGTAAATTTAGCTATCGTAACAAAAGGGTTGAGTTGGATTTTTTACAGAATAGTGATCTCACATGAAAACCTGTGTACAGCTATTTTAAGTACATAAAAATCAGATTTAACACATTTATTTTTGGAAGTATATGTTCTCCAAGGTTCATATCAGGTTCCCCCTTTGCTTCCTTCATATAAAAACACCCATAATATTAAAACGTCTGCTGTTGCTATTTATTATTGAAAATAGCTTATTTAACAGCAAAATGTCCTGGTTTTTGAGATTAGAAAAAATCTAAACAAATGGGGAGCCTTGAATCTATATGTATGCACATTGATACTTGATTGTGAATAATAATTTTAGAAGTTGTTTTTATACAACCTCATTGGTGATACAGATTGGTGCCGTAAATTACAATATTACAGTGTAGCATAGTGTTGGTGCAAAATATGATTTGCGCTTTTTTCCTAGTTTTCAGAACTAGACAGTATTGCAAGACAGCTAAATCAATGAATGTGCGACTCTGCTGGTATTGTACAATTCTGCTAACAACTGCAATATGCAAATATTAACATGGCACAATACACTAGTTTGTTCAAAAAATACGAAAATGCAAAGCATTGGTATGTATATGCTGGCAATTGATTGACATAATTTTGATCATGCCAAAAGCTTAAAGACGTAATTGGGCATGCATTAATTTCCTATGAAAACTGAAGAAGCTACTGAAAGCCATGGCATGGCTTAAAAGATCAGATGTCTACTGTAGTTGTACCCATGGCTGGTTCGTTGTTTTTCTCATGTACCTTGGCTCCGGCTATGTATTTTCTCCTGTTTGGGAATACAGTGAGTGGAAAAAAATAAAACCTGACCTTTTGTTCAGTGATCAGATTTAGCTTTTTAAAAAAAATATCTCTAGTAAAGTAATGGGGTTAAAAGTATAGTTAACTGTGTTGGATGACTTCAGGTCCTGCTCAGGGAAGGTGAGCTAATTTTGATAGTGTGGGTGAAGATAATCTTGGAACTCTTCCTTCCAGTCATATTACTGCACTTCTCTTCACCCTATCACCAGTTACCACCTGATAAAAAATAGGTTTGAGTCTTTCTAATGCTGAGACTGCATCCTGTATTTTTCCTTAACATGGTCAATTGGAATTTTATGGGAGGAACAAGTTTTGTAGGATTAGGCCAATACTTACTACACTCATAGCTTTTACTCTAAGATTACTTAAAGTACATATTAGTTTGCATTTTGTTCTTTTAATTTCTTGAAAGATGTCAGTATATTAAGTTCTCTATAGTTTTCACTTAGCTTCCCAAAAGAAACCCTTCATGGAAAAGTTACATTATTTAACCTTTTGCAATAATTTGCTTACACTGGTAGGCCATGTTTTGAGTTACTTAATAAAAGTTTGATTAGAGTCTGTAGGCAGAAAGAAAGATGCCACAAAGCCATGCTGCCGCAGAAAACAACCATAGCTTTTGCTCTCATCCCACTTCCCTTAGAGTGCTCAAATAGAAAAGGAGGGAGAAGCCCATGCTGTGCAGACACATTAGCCTTCTTGGGTTATCCAGAGAGGGAAATGTCCTTTGTTCCTCTCTTTTGCCCCTCTATATGACCTGAAGAAACATGTTTGTGTATAAACACTTAGCCTTCCAGCCATTATACCCATCTGATAGAAAACTCAGGATCTGGCTCTCCCAGAAGGGCTTATTACTGTCCCCATAGAACTCAATACTTTAAAAAGGAAAAAATGAAATTTTGGCTTCTTTTTATAGAAAGCAATATGTATTTTGATTATATCCATGTGATGGTCAAGATTTTTTAAAATGCACTACCTAGATATCTGCAAATTATAAAACACAGATAGAAAAATGCAATGTGAACTTTAGCTATCTCAAAATGTGAATACCAGTCTGTTAGAAATGACTTGCATGAATAAATACATGTTCTCATGCAGAAGAGTATCCTTACTCTCACATAATGCATGATAGTCATCTTCTCTTGTCTGTGGGAGAAGAAACTTGATCCTAGGCTTTAAATTGAGACATTTTCAAATTACAGTATGTTGTAAAAAGTGGGTTTTTTTTAAAAGCCAGATAAAAAGCTCTGTTGATATTTGCTCAGATCCTTTCAATAGCACTAAGGGAACTGTTGGGACTGTTTCAGTTTACACAGAAGTCATGCAGCCTATTGTATGTCTGACAAATAACCACCATTAAAGTAGTTACAGCATGTTACTGTGCAAAACATGATCTGAGGACTTAACATGAAAGGTTTCTTTCTAGTTTTTCATTTAAAAAACCAGCATTACTGCCAAAACACTGACCGTGGTCCATATTTTTTAACAAGTTTTTAACATGACATAGCAGGTTTGATTGACAAGATTTTTAGGTCCTATACCTTTAAGACTTTAGTATGATCTTTTTCATGTTTCTAATGCTTGAGGCTTTACTGCTTAACTTGACAAAAAACAGTGTTGCTGCCATTTGTAAGTTTTCCTATAATATTCCTTTTACTAACTTAAAAACTGGCCTTACCGGGTTCAAATAGGCGGTATCCCTTTTAAGTGACCTTTGCAACCCAAGTGTTACTTGCTGTGGTTTTTCGGTATCACTGAAGAGACATTAAGACCTTTTGTTCCCATTAACAGTTAAGCTCAGAAAGCATGTTTAGTATGTCTTAATTTCAAAACATAACTTCAGTCCCACTGGTCCTAAAAATTCAAATGCTAGCACACTGGTTATTAAGAAGTATATTAATGCCTACAAGGCACTGCAACACACTTGGGTGTTTTTGGAATGTTGCCTGAAGGTGAAATCTTAATAACTCCTTCCTTAGGATATATTTTACCCTAGCTTCATCAGACATCCAAGCCTTTAACAAAGGTCAGATTTATTAATTTTTGTTCATACCACAATGTTAATATTGTTAATACTCATTGTACACTACTGTAAAAAGATTAAAACAAAGTGTCTGAAAACAATTCAAGAGTTTTGAAAAGTTAGCCTCACCCTCTTCCCAGCTAGTTGCATCTGTCCTGTTTATGGTTTAAAATAAAAACATCATCTTGAAGAAATAATTTCACTGAGGCTAAAGGGATACTGTCTTGTTCAGATGCCATGAAATTGCGATGTGATCTGACAAAGCTGTCTTCTCTTCTTGTGTTGTATGGAATGTCTGGACCATGCTTTCTGGGATATTTTTATTGAAATGCTCAGTGTGCGTTTCTGCAAAAAAAGGCTTGATTGCTCTAACAAGGCAAGCAGGTCTTTCTCCCTTTTCTTGTGTTCTCTTGACACTTTTGTGGAACTTGACAAGCCTGGAAAAATAATTTTTTGTAAAAATTTGTACAATAATGTTATAAAAAGTTTATAATCCTGGAACTGTTGTGTTAATTCTTGTGCAAAAACAGTATATTCAGAATAAAAGTTTATCATTTAAAATCAACAACTACTTTGTTCACTCTGTATAATAAAAACATGTAAATAAGAGCCTACATAATTTGTTATATAATACTTCTGAGTTTGCTATATAATTGCACCCAAGTATCTGCAAGAGAGAGATTTTCCAATGTGGAGACAGTGACTGAACCCACTTCTTATTGGGGTTCAAAGGAGGATGTGCAGCAAACCCTCATTTCTGCTTCATTTGCAGTTGTGAAAATTTTGAAAAAGCTAAAAAAAATAGTAACCAACAAAAACTGAGAGTCTGTAAAGCACTCAGTAAAATAATAGTCTGTAAAGCATCTGAAGTAGCCCCGTTGTTCTGAACAATAGCTTTTGGAAGGATTGTCATTTACTAACTTGTTAACATTGAAGTCCAAGGGTTCATTCACATGAAGCAGCAGAATAAAATCAGATGGCTTAGATGGGTGCTGCCCAAGTTGTTGCCCGACGTCTGACAAAGATTGGCTGCATGATTTATGAATCAGCTTCTGCACTGCTGCCGTTCTCAGCTAAGCATTAAATTCAAAGTGGATCTATGTACCGAAGGATCTACCTTAATAAACAGGCTGGAGATGTTCAGGAGTAGCTTCACTGGGTTTTCAGGCTTAGGGTGGTGGCACTGGCAATCTCTGTGAGAAGGGCAGGGCAGATGCCTGCAAGTGGTAACTGCTTTAGAAGCCTGATTTTAATCCTTGACTGAGTATGTGTCAAAGCCCAAAGAGAATGGCAGTTGTAAATTACTGCTGGATTTACCGAATCCCTGTGGAGTCAGATAAGAAAGTAAGAAATCAAATGCAGATTCTAATGCTGCAAAGTAACAGATCGCCCATGTGGAAATGCTAAAAGGCAGCACATGACACTGCACATCAACATCCAGAGATTACTGGCCTCAACTAGATTAAACATCGCCGCCTAACTACATGATTACCCCCACATGCTGAACTCATTGTATCATGTTTTCTGTACGTTGACTCCCATTGAGATGTAGAAATAAACAAAACCCAAAAATCCCTTCCTGGTACGCGTTTAATTTAAATTCTGCATTACAATACACTATTCATTAAATACCAGGAGCTGACACTCTTGGAAAACACAGGGTTTCTTCCCCCACTTCTGGAACTCAGGAGCATCTTTGACTTCATCAGTTTGGTTTGGGAATGGCTGCACTGCAGTGAGATAGTCTATACTAGTCCCTGGTGCAAATCAAGCCAGAATACACTTGGCCTATCATACCATATTATTTTGAGAGCTGACCTCACATTGTCCAATGCAGCTCTATTGCTGCTAACAATCTACAAAAATCAATGTTATATAACAGTGATGTTACAAAAACCCTCCACCGTCATATCTATTAGCCCAGTGCTCCTTGACTGAACAAAATGCTCACCCTAAAGGACAGAACATTCTCTCTGCCTGTTGCAAAAGACATTGGAAAAAATGTTTCCCTTTCCCATGGACTATTAGGAGCTTTTGTTCCCAAAGTGTGTATGGGGGAGAAGGGAAGGAAAATGGGACTTCTCCAGGAGGATTATTTTATCTCAATTCTAACTGTGTTTCTTCTAAATGTTTTATATATTTATTTCTCAGTTTTCTTAATTGAGACTATCACATTCACACTGTTCCTCCTTTTGAAACCTTGTTTGGAAACCCAGAAGCCTTTTAGTAAATGCTCCCCTTTTAATAGAACACCTACACCTCTGTTTCTTTGGGGGTTTGAAACTCTTTTTCTTTGGATCTCGCAAGCATTTTCTTGACTAGATCGCCAGTGTACATCCCATGTTCTGTAGAACAGATGTGGACTTGGGGAAATGGTAAACATGTTTGTGACTTGTCTCACCTGACTGTAGTTGTCTACAATTAGTCATGAGTCCACTCTGCAGTGAAAAGGTTTTAGGAGATTGCTATGCAAGCCACTGGTCCTGCCCAGGCTTTGACAATCTGCTTTAATGATCGGAAGGTGGATTCTTAAAAAAGAATTCTCTCCTGCTGTTTTAGTAGTATGCCTTTTCAAAGAGAGGAATTATCACATTAAGTAAAAGCTGCATCTGCTACTTTATCCATTACTTTCATGTTTGGTGTTTTCACGGGCTCTTAGTGCTGCTAGTTTCTGACAGCTGAGGAAATATGAAATATAGGACTTCACTTTTTCTTTTCAAGAAAATCTTTCAAATATTTTTTCAGCCACTGAATTAGTTATTTCATAAACAAAATAAAACTTGTGGAATTGGGAATGGAAGCTATCTCAGAATTTCCATTTTAAATTTTGTTGCTTTAACCCAGGCTCTTCTTGTAACCCAGACTCGTGATCTCAGCCTCCATTCTGTGGCTTGATTATTTAAAAATAATTTTTTTGAGCATTGTAATACACACACACACACGCAGGGTAATTAACATGCTTGGAACACTGACTAATATTGCTATGTTTTGGTATGTGTGGTTAGCATGTATTATTCTTGTAAGCTATTTTGAGAGTCCAAGCAATTAGTACTCACTATGGTAAGGGTTAGTCAGTTTGCCATATAAGATTTTATATCTTCAGGAATCAATTAGCTCTAAGAGAAAATTGCAGGCAACTGAGATTCAGCTCTGCCTGGAAAGATACTGCAAACCTAATTTCAAATGGCCTGAAAATTAGGAGCATTCTCCTGTCCTGCTTACCTGTAGTCTGCACAAAGGATAATGGCAGGATTTGCTTTTGACATCTTTAGGGAATTGCAGTATGGGAAATAACATGCATGAAAACTTTGAGGACCTGGAGCTAAATCATGCGCAGTGGGATTCACTAGGTGAGCACACGGTGATTCACTAGGTGCCTGTGTTCCCGGGCTGAGCAGTGGAGATCCACGCAATATAGTCAGTGGAGGAGGGACAACTGTTCAGATGACCAGCACTGGGGGTTTGATCGCTGTGCAGTTGTATACACAAACTTTCTATTGAAATTGAGGCATGAGGATGCTAGATCCAGAGCAAGACAGACCAAGCAGTGGAGATAAGATTAATGCAAAACTTGATGCTTTTTGACGGATCAAGTTAGTTCCTAGGATCAAGGTCTGGGATCAGTAAATTCCACCTAAGGGAAGACAGATGTGAAATTTAGGCTCTTAGCTACCAGAGAGTGATACAGACTTACGTCTGCTTTAGCAGCCATTGCTATGCAGATATAGCGGAAGAGATGCCAAATTCCAGGTCCTGAGAGAATCTTGTTTTGGTGGCTGTGGTTGGAGTACAGTCTGGGCCAACACTGAATTGCTTCCAAAGTGGAAGGGAGGTAGTTGGTGATGGTAAAGGGGATGTTACTCATCTTTTGCATCGTGTGCTTCCACTTAAAGTACTTGTCTCAAAAGCATAAAATCTGTTTCTAATCTGTCTTTAGTCTGAGGATATCTAAGGGAAAGGGAATCTGAGCACTTAGAAACAGAGGCAGCAATGAAATCGAGCCTAGAAGCTAGGCGGCTACCTTGAATGGTCTTGCCATCAGGCTGTTGAAGAAAGGTCCTCAATATGGAGAAAAGCAAGCAGCTTTAAACTTTTATTTTACTTTTTTTTTTTTAAAGAAATTGTTATCACTTCATTATGGCATGAGAAGAAATCGAGAAGTAGGTAGAACTTGAAGATCTAGAGAGTTCTGGAAAGGTTAGGTATTTCTACCTATGTAGATGGCAGTGGTGGGCAGGATATTCAGGGTCACAGTTTTGTGTGCGTGGGGTCCCAAATGTTGACTGAGTCACATTTTAGTTCTTAGGTGCTATGATGTGGGATTCTGAAGTTAGACGAAGCATGGTATTTATGCCATTAATCACTTCAGTTTTTCTTTGGCTGATTTTTTACATTTATGTCCAATTCCAATCTAGCAAGTCACACAGTGTCAAGCTTTAAAACACATCCATAATTGTCAGTGAATGAAAATTATCCCCACCCAGAAGGGAAGCAGTTGTGCTTAAACCTAAGCACTTAGTACTAAGAAGTACGATTGAGCCTCAGCTTTGGTTTTAGTAGACTGTTTTATTGCTTGGAAAATGTGTTGCTCATTGATTCAACCAAAAATTCCATATCCACTTGTGATTGCATCCAACTTTGCATAATCCTGCAGCTGAGGCAGTAGCATGGAAGAGCAATGGCGACAGATTACTTATTTTGAGGATCAGCTGGACACTGCTTTAACTGTCAGCTCATGGTACAGTTAAGAAAGTTTCCTTTTCTTGAACCTGACTTCCTGTGCAACCAGAAATGTGAGAGTACCATGGCCAGGAGGAAACCAGATAGGAAAGTAATTTGTAATTACAACAGCCTGCAGAGAGGGCACATCTGGCACCACAGTAGTGCCTGCTGCTGTCCCTGAGGTGTATCTGCCGGGCTAAGGCGATTGCCGGGCAATGCCAGCACTGCCTGGTGATTCTCTGGGAGTGATGGGAAGAGCTGCACGCCAAGATGAAGCAAACTGCTGTATCTCTGTCTCTGTCTCCCTCTATTAACAGCAGGGAATTCAATGAGTTACATCATATCTGAGTTTTCAGATGCCTAAAATTTCACTAAGAAAAATTGGAAGTCAGAGAGAATAGCTTTCAGTTGTTTCCACACCTCTTGGGGAATGTAGGTGTTAAACTAAGATTTTTGAGGTATTAAGATTTTTTGGGGAAGTATGCATGTGGACATAAATATTTTTATGCCTTTTAGATACTACCCATGGGCTTCTAACAACCTGCCAGTATGCTTTGCTTTCACAAGGTCAAACAGCCCCGCTGTGCTTTTCTGTGGCAGATGACATGAGTAAAACTGTGCTTTAAAGCAGCCTGCATGTAAGGTCTCCTTTGCAGAGCATGAAGGAGAACCTACAGTGTGATACTTGATTTTTTAGAATCTGTAGTTGAGTGAAATGTCTTAAATAGAAACTGGCCTTGTTCTGAATGAAAACCTATCCCGAGCACTGCACAGATAGGCACCTTTATTGTTTCCAGAAGAAGTTGTCTCATGTAAGTGGATATTCTGTTACCAGAGGGAGGTTTGGTTTGGTTTTTTTTTTTTTTTAATAGCTATAATATCCATTTAAAAAAAAGAAAAACCAAACCAGAATAGTGTGGAATGCTATATATTTTATAGTTCAGCTGTATTCACCCTGCTGTAACTAAGACCCTGGACTGCCTTCACCATAGTTGAGACTTTTGCCTGCAATTTATAATTCAGCCATTTTACACAGTGGATCCCAGAATCAAGCTCCAAAACAGTACTGCTGCTGCTGACAATGGTAACAGTGGAATAGTTTGGGGGATTTTTGTCCCACAAAACCCAACTAACCAACCAAACCACCCAGATTATAAATCCTTTAAAAAGTAACAAGAAATATGCATGATTGAATTGATTGCCATTAGGAAACACAATATTTTTCATTGCTTTATGTTAGTACCTTTCTGCACTGTGGCTTTTTTTTTTTTTCCCCCAAAGTTTATAACGTGTGTAATGAACCTGTATCAAAAATAAAGCCAGGTTAGTTCATTTTTAAGTGCAACATGGAATGAGTGCTATACTGGACATAACCTTTCTCCAATAGATACAGAATCTCTTATTAAAACTATAGGGAATTTAATAGCTGTAGCTTTATAGGCTATTAGACATACTTAGCTTTAATTCTTGGTAAAATTAAATTCACAGTTGCTAAACCAAAGAGTTAATTTCAATTCTGAGCAAATCAGAAATACAAAGTAGTTCAATCAGTAGTACATAAGTGAGGTTTTATAAAAATTGTAGGTAGATACTCAATTTCTTGCTACAATGTTTGATAGACAAACTCTCTACTTAAAACTTAAAGGTCTGTTTGTCTAAAGTTAAAAACTTAAAATGGACCTGTACTGTTTTTTTCTGACACTGTTATGCATTGTAATGTGCTTAAGGAAGAGTCTGCATTTTCTAGACTGCCAAACATTTGCCTCTCAGAGCAGAAACTGGAAGAGGAGGTTGAAGGATTAGCCACTTCTGAAAAGCAGACATATTTTATTAGGGAAAGTAACCACTCTTTGGGGGAATCTTAACAGCCTAGAAAAGATAGTTGTTCTTTCTAGGCTAATGGCAACAAGAAGCTTGAAGCCAGTGAGCCATACAAGAATATAAAGCTATGAGATGCCAGACTCGGTATGGATGATGCATTGAGTGCAGTGCACAAGCAGAGACTTCGAAGTTCATGCTGATATCTAGTGAGGCTGGTATCCATACTGTTCACATATCATTTAGGACAGTGAAGATTGTTCTTTGCCACCCGCATATATGACTCATTTCTCCTTCCTAGCCCATGCGGGCTACTAGTAGACTGTGCTCAGCAGTGCAACTACAGTGGTGTTGCTTGCAGCAACTGCAGGCATCTTTCAAACGTTTCTACACACAAACACACAGCAGAACTAGCATCAGTCTCCGTATTTGATGGCATTACTCACCACTGGTCAGAGGAAAACCTGACAAATGAAATCAATGATTAAAGCCACAAATAATAAAATTTGAAAAGTATGTCTAGAGTGTCTGGATATAGTTTTGCATGGAGTAATACAATCTTTGGCAGTGCCAGGCAGTTGCCTTTTGGAAACATTGGGTGGCCTGAAATTAATTTGTTTAGCTTTTGCTTATGTTAAAGTGTTCAACTTCATGACAACATCTGTTACGAACCCAGAGGTTATGGATGTCCAACTTGCATTTATGTGAACTAGAACCAGATGCAGCTGTTGGGAAACAGACTATAAAATCATCTGAATATTTTTTAAGTGACTTCACTGATATTTTGTCTTATGTTTTCTTACGATTCATGATTAATATTTTTAAAGGAGATTTATCTTTCATCTTGGGTTCCGCTATTGTTGACCTAACCTTAAGAAAACATGATAGAGCTTGAGAAGAAAGAACATTTGCTGAATGTAATATTTCTTATATATTTCAATTAGTAAAACATGAATTAAAGTCTGTACAGTTATAAATTATGGATATTAGAAGAAAATTATGTGTTCTTTTTTTTTCTTTTTTTTCTCCCAAGCAGAGCAAAGCTGAAGAATTCTTGTCTTTTTATTATGCTGTTGTGGGTGATAATAGCTCTATACAGAGTGGGTTAACAACAGATTGTCCTTTTGACTCAGCAACTGTGATTGATAGAGGTAGAATATATGTAGCAAGCTCTCTCTCTACCTCTTCTGTGTTACCAATATTAGGTTATAACAATTAAAGGACACAAGCTTCATCTTCATTCCCGGTTGTGGAAATTCAAGAAACATTTGTTCTGAAAGTAGAAATGGTATTTATGGAAAAGCTTTCTGAGATTTCTAGTAGTGCCATCTGGTTGCTCCACCAAACAGTCGTTGCAGTCAATTGCCTGAAAACCATAGAACTGGAGCACTTGCTTTAAATTTAGCACCTGTTTCACTATATTGCTGGGGGGGAACATTGCACTTGCATAAAGCCAAGTATGTGTTTAAATACTCTCGCTGAATAAAAGTATTTAACAGCTAATGCATTGATGTCTACAGTGGGAGTTCTGTTATGCTCCTTTTCAAAGCTACTTTATGCTTGAAGTTTTGTATTTTACTATTTTGGGGTTGCACATATTTGTGCTTTTAAAAAAAAAGATTAAAAAAATAGTATTTTTAAGAATGAAACTTTAAACTCTCAAAATGAGCTATTGCAATTTTCCTCATGCCAAAAAAGGGAAAAAAAAGTAAAAAGTATGTTCTCTATGAGAATTTTGGAAATTATTTCAACAAATGGCAAAATTACCAGTAAACTCCTGTTTGAATCACTGACATCTCAAGACTTATGTGACACATCAAACCTTCACAGGGAAATGAAATAACTACTAAAAGTGTGAAGAACCATTGTATGCTTTGTTCTTTGTAACAATTCTATATCCCTATTGCAAAGATTGTAAATAAAATACTCCAGCCATGTTCTTGCATCTTTCCAAAGTAAATCATTTGTCTCTAATATGTCTGAAGAGATAAATGCTTTTCAGCTTGTACGAAGTACGGAGGTCCAATGTAATCCACAAATGAAGGCTGATAAATAATTTGTGAAATCCGAGTGCAGTGTAAGGAAAACTGATGATGTATGTAACAACTCCACTGTGAAGCCAGGCTCTTTCTGAAGAGATCAGTCATGTTTGTGACTTGCTAGGTAAAGGCTATGAAATAACACTTCCAGTTTGGTTTTTTGTTTGTTTCTTTGTTTTTAGGAAAGGGACTGTTTTACAACTGCATTTGTTACCATTTCAGATACAATAGAGCCTGTGAAGTTAATCCACAGGTAAAGGTCTGTCCCACTCCATGGGAGCCCACTGATGACTCCCTGGTGTTTCTTGTTGTACTGCTGAGAGGGGCCTTGGGTGAGCGGAGCTGCTGGTTCCATTCCTCAGCCTTTGCACCTCAACTGTGGCCACAGACGTTGAACGAGCAGCATATGGGACGCCTGGGCTTTATGGTGTATTGCATCTGCACTGACGACTGATATTTGGTTTCCAGTTCTACAAAAGTGGTTGAAGTATTTTCTTAAGGGTATTTCCCTGTTGCATGAGTTGATCTCTGGTTTATTTATATTTGAGGGGAGGGGAAAGAAGTCAGTATTTCCATTAGATAACGTCATGCTCAGTATTAAGACTTCACTTCCCCCCAAAAAAGTAAGCCGTACTCATGGGGAAAAGGAAAACTTTGATTTCTCAGATCCTCCAGGTTTTAATCTAATTGTCAAAAAACCCAAAGTAAAGGCTTAGGTTTTATCTTTACACATATGCAAAGAAGGTAAATACCACAGAAATCTAATAGTCCATAAAGCTTAGGGCACATTCATGTGGTGTGAGAGGATAACCAGAATGACCTCTAGTCCCTCAGCTCTCTTGGGAGCTGAGGGAGAAGCTTGAAAGGACAGATGTGGAATATGTTGTTTAAAAGCATCAGTGGATCCTCTTGGAGTTACCAACTGATCATGGTATCAGAGACTAATTCCATGTCATGCCCTAAAATGTAGGTCTGATCCCCACCTCCATAGCAGAGAAGACAATTTGGCTTCTGAAATGTAAACTATCACATTCATAAATAAGCAATTTATGGTGTTAAAACACTGTTGGACGAAATCACAGGCACAACTGTTTTAATGACAATCAGCTGAAAAAACCCCATATATTAAACTTCAAAACACATTTGGACCTTTATTGTCTGTGCAAACTGGTAGGTCCAGATATCCAAGCTAAATTCATTCTCATGCTGAGTGGTATTTGCAGTACCTTAATCCAATAAAAGCAAAGTGTTTTTTGTAAAAAAATTATCAGGTAAGCTTGAGCTTCTCTTTTGTTCTGTAACTTGGTTTCTTAGCTTTTAAAGTCCAATTTCTTCCTATTTTTCTATGAAGAAAAGTGGTTTTTTTTAAAAACAAAACAAAACAAAACAAAAAACAGAAAGCTGAGCTTCTCAGACCCCAGGTGCAGGTTTTTAAAATAGACAAATATTGAGAGACTGCAGGTAGAAAAAGAGAAACATTGGCAAAGTTGGGTTTTTTTTCAGGGGGGCGGGGGGTCTTCTTTTTTTTCTTTTTTTTTTTTTTTTTTTGTCCTTCATGCACCTGCACATTTTACACTGTTTTATAAACAGCTGTGTTTGGTAATGTAAGTGTAAGTGTTGCTTGTCACAAAAACATATGCCCCAGCGATCACAAGAAACTGTAAATTGTTCAGTGGCTCATGAATTTTCTCAGAACACTTTTCTAGCAAACAAATTAATATATTTCATAACCACAGAGCAGCATTTACAATCGGTGCTAGCAAGATGAATGTGGGGTAATGTGAGACATATGTGACTTTCTTTTTCTATTGGTGACTTTTTTTTTTACTGAGACACCTATGAAAATGGATTAATCGTACATTTTTCTTACTCTACTCCATGCTGAAACCCAATAGGTGTCTTGCCCTCTATACAAAATCATTGGCATAAAGTGGACAGAGGCTTTGTTTAGCGTACAAGAAAGATATAACTATGAGATGGAAAAAAGTATGTCATAAAAATCTATAAATAAATAATGAATGTATGAGATCAGTATCTTGCAAACTTAGGGCACGTGAACATCTCGTGTGAGCTGTCCTGCTGACTTCAGTGGAAAGCTTGTGTGACTTGTCGAATTATCTAAACAAGAATTCTTGCATTAGACACAGCAATAGCTTTAAAGTACATCATTTGCTGCTTTCTTTTTGATGTTCTTGCATAAGAGAAATTGAGGTTGGATTTAAGGTCAGGGCATTCCCCCTTCTTAAAAGTTCATGCACTGAGGAGGTTAATAATAATAATAATAATAATAATAATAATAATAATATGAAGCCCTTATTTCTTTTGTACACTTCTGCAATCACTGCTCCAAGCTCAGGTACTTGTATTTCATCATTCCTTTGGTGTTTTTTCCTTTGCATTTCCTTGTAAATGCCAGAGCTAGGTAAAATGTGGCATCAAGTATCTCAATCAGTTTGGAGATGATTCTCCTTGTGGTGAAATACAGAGTAAAAATGTTCACACTCAACATGGGAACTTCAGAGTGTCTCCTCTCTTTTTGCAGAAGTCACCAAAGATCAAGCTGAGCTTTGCTTCTCACAGTTTCCACCACACACTAGAGAAGGGCCATTCTCTGCTAAAAACAGAAACCAAAAGAAAACTCAAGCCCCCAAAAAACAAACAGAAAAAAACCCAACACGATATTATGTTATTTAAGCCAGAAAGAACTGTGGCAACAGAGTTATGAGTCCATAATATCTTTCCTAGGCATCTTTTCAGAAGGACAGTTACTGCTAATCTGTTAGATCATGGTCCTGATAGAAGCAATGTACCTCTTGTAGGATTTGTTAATACCTTTACCTTCCTTGTTGTCTTCCCAGGCCAGGCTGTATCTTCTGCCTTTCTTGGTTAAGACATTATTCCTGTTAGACTACTTAGGGAAGTGTTGTGTAGGGTGGCCCTTCACTTTTCCTTCCAGTTCTGTCCTGAATATTTCTCCTGTTGACAGGGAAAAAAGGCACACGTATGTATGTAACAAAATTTGTTTATTATTCTTGTACTAGCTTAGTTCTTTTGAATGCTTTTTCAGTATAATACTAATTGTTTAATCCAACCTGTGCAAAATTGTAATGTTATTTTTTCTCTTCAGTTTTGGATGAGGTCTTTATCTCCTTCCTGTTTTATATCTATGCTAACAGGTTTATGTCATCACTACGTTTTCACAACTATAACAGTATAGCCTACTGCTCCTAGCAGTGGAAAAGTACTGGTGTAGGACTTAGAAATGATCGGTGTGAGATTTGTGAATGGCTGAGCTCTCACGAGCCATTACCAACAACAAGTCAGTGTTTGTTAGATGCTGCTCATGTCCATAACATCAATAACTTCTGCAGTCTTATAAAAGCAGCCTGTGTAATTAGTTTTGACTGGAGTGGTTGCTGTAGGGTATTTCAGAAGAAGACTGCTTTATGCAGGTTAGAAAGGGGGAAAATTCTCCTACCTGAGGGTCACAACCCATCTGTAACCAAAATGCCATTTGTGTGGAGCAGCAGAGGAGTTCTCAGTCACTTCAGCATTCTCCTAATATAACCCAAAACACCGCAGGGCTGCAGTAGGTCAGAAACAGTTAGTCTGGGGCTCACAACCACAAACATTTTGCTCTCTTAATTGTGGTTAATGGGAAGTAGGAATTCAATGATGAGACTAGTTCAGGCAAAAAGCTTACACAGTAAAATAAATAATAAAAAAATCATTGTCCTAGATTAGAGGCAAATTTCCCCAGGCCATTAGCTATGGCTCACCACAGGCTATGTCCTTGGCTAAAGATACACCTCCACAGTGAGACTGCATGGCTAAAGCTGTTTCACCAGGCATGTAGCACCAGCCAAATTCCTAATGTGGGACAATTCTCTGGTTATTTTGTGGAGTTAGAATGAATTAAAAAATGAGGCTGGTGGATGTATCCAGCTGCAAATGCTAATTGCAAAGCCCCTTGGATGTAAGGTACGCTAGATGTAACTCTGTACTTCACAGCCTTGATCCCATCTCTAATTACAATCAGCCTAAGGGAAGAAAACAGAGAAACCTTGTCAAAAACAGGCCAAAACCCAAACATGTCCATTAGGACGAGAGGAAATGGGCTAAAGCTGCGCCAGGGGAGGTTTAGGTTGGAAATTAGGAAAAATTCCTTCACGGAAAGGGTGGTCAAGAATTGGAACAGGCTGCCCAGAGAGGTGGTGGAGTCACCATCCCTGGAAGTGTTCAAAAAATGGGTAGATGTGGCACTTTGGGACATGGTTTAGTCTAGTCTACCATTGATTGGTTTAGTGTGGACTTGGTAGTGTAGGTTAATGGTTGGACTGGATGATCTTAAAGGTCTTTTCCAACCTAAACGATTCTATGATGCTATGTGAATATACATGACCATATTGCAGAAGTGCAACCTATGTAATACAGGCAACTGGCCCAAAAGATTGTAATACGCTCTCTGGCTTTAAAAAGTACTGGCCACACTCTTAGCTCATATTCACAATTCATCTGGAATAAAATGAATCTCAGTGAGAATTTGTTGGCATTTCTACATGGTTAATTATTCCTTTTGTGTTTTCTCACATTTTGCATAGGAGTGTAGCTTCTCTTGAGTTTCACAGTCACTGCTGAGACAATGAACTCCCTGCCCGCAGGGCTTGCCTACTTCCGCCTAACTGATGAGAGACATGTGGCCTCCTACCTTATCTTTGTGCTGCCAATATGTACAGCAGTAGCGAACTACACTCACAGAAATCTTCCTAACAGCACTGTTTGGGCCTGAGGCTGAACCTAGAGCCTGCCAAAAGACTTAACAAGAAATGCTGCGAGATGATATTAAAACATTGTGGCAGTGACTAAGTCCATTCCCCTCCCCCAGGTATTATGAACAGAAAAGGTTAAGCAGGCAGCTCAGCTAAGTCACTTCAGATGTGTATGGTAGGAATAAATACTTGTGGTGTGACATCCATACTGATGTGTTTTTGGCTTCAAGCAAATTGTAGTGTGAGCTTATGAGCGCTATGTATGTACAACTATATGAAATATTTTCTTTAATATAAATGGACAAGGCCATACACCTGACCTACAAATCGTAACATTTATTATAAGTCTGGGGCTGTCAGTGTTATTTTCATCTGTGTAGAATCTTGATAAGAAGCTATCCAGCCTCCGCACCTTCAGCCAAAGCAGTTTGCCCTGGGAAGAACAGGAGCAGATAAAATGGATAGGAAGCATTCACACTCATTCTGCAGTCCAGAGATGGGACAATTATCCTGCTTGCAGGCAGGAGGTGTACAAAAGTGGCTTCTCCTGCCCACAGGAGCTTAGTCAGTTAGAAAGGTCCAGGAAATCCTTTCACATTTGTGTAAGCGGTGAAAGCAGGAGCACAATGAGAACAAGCCTGCTGTGAGCCTGGTACAGGCTGGGACACCGCATGAGCAGACCAGCTGCATCCCAGAGGGACAGTGGGTGCAGTCTCACAAGCAGATTCCTGTTGTTGTGAATCACTGATATGGGTTGCCACAAGGCAGGATTTGTAAACCAGCATCTTGGCAACTTAGCTGCTGGAGGCAGCACTCCTGGAACTGAATGCAAGTCACAAAACTGTGAGTGGCATCTCATTTGCTCTAAGTACTTTGCTGTTGATGTAAAAGCCAAAAAGCTGTTAATAAGTCAAAGCCACTCTTAACAGTTTCTGTTTTAACCCTCCAGCAGCGTCAGCATGGTACCTGTATCACGAGAGGCAGTCAGTCATCAAAAGTGGAAACCATCCCTCATAGCAAAACAGTGCCCCAAGGGACTCTGAGGACTGGGAGTTTATGCCAGAGGGTGTAAGAGGAAAGAAGCGTGCATGGATAGAGAAAGGAAGAAAAATTCTGACAGCTTATCAGACAATGATCCAGTTTAGCAGAAAGACAGCCCCTCTTGGTATAAATCTTTATAGCTTTGTTAAAGTCCATGGTTAGCTGCATCAGGACTTATGACTCTTATTCATCAATTTGATTTTGAAGTAATCACTCAGCAGCCTGTTGGCTTTCTCATGTCAGATTACCAGGCTGTGAAGCCATTGAAACTTCTATAAGCTCTGGAAAAAAAAAAAAAAACAAAAACCAAACAGTTTTTAGTGCTAGGCCATTGGTTTTCCTATGTGTGCAGATTTCTGACTGAGAAGACGAAAGCTAAAAGGATAATCTGATTGCTCTATTGCATATTTTGAATTCAAATTGATTGTGGGCTTTTAAAATGTAAATTCAATAAACCAGTGCTTAGATACACAGTCTAGTTTACAGCCACTTCTAATGTTAACCATTTATCCTGTAAGTAATATGAAGCTGAGAAAGGCATGTTGGGTGATGTTCAGCCACAATATATGGACAGACTTTTGGCTTCTGTTGCCTTGGGAAAATATCTTCAGTTAAATATGTTTAGGTATCTACATCTTTGGCAAAATTGAGACACATAATAGAAACTTAGCCAAAGTTTTCTGAAAGTTAGAAAGGCCGAGCATTTGGTTTGATTTGAGTCATGAGTAAAACTTAGCTCTGAATCTTGTTTCTCTGCCAGGAACCATGCAAGTTTCTATACAATTTTTTAAGTTTTCGTTTTTAAGAAAAAATTTGCTTTAGAGTCTCTTCCAAAATTGAATACCCATTGGAAAAAGTGTTTTTTTCATGTTTATTCTTCAAATTAATTACTTAATTAAAAGCTAAGTGAAGGAAAACCTTAAGAATTCTGAATATTGGGTCATTAGGACTCCTCATGGCTAGAAGTTGCCTACAGCTGCTTTTTTACTCAAAGGCCCATATTCCATAGCCATATACACAGTTCAGAGGTGATCTGAGTAGAGGACTGTAGGTTTTATCACATGCCTGTAAAAGAGGATGATGTAAAGCATTGACAATCTTGTTCATTGGGAATTTCCTACCCAATCATATATGCATGATACATATACATACAATAATATATTGTATAAAGACAAGAGTTTGTTTTAGAAAATAAATACAGAAACAAAACAAAACAGAAAAAAAAAAAGAAAAAAAGCCACCATCACCTTTCATTTGATGATTCTCTGCTCCTCTAAATACATAGGGAAAATATTAGCTTTTAAGATTTTATTTAAGATAAATATTAGTACCAGTCCCACTGATCAGTTTTGTGGTGAGAACCTTCCTTTGAAACAGCAAAACTGTGGGAATCCTGTAACAGAGTCTTTTGAAGCAAGAGACTGGGAAGGACAGGTATCCATGGCAGGGAACAAGATCAGGGATCCCTCAGGATCAAAGTAACTCATGTCCAGGAGGCTAGATCACTCTCTCATAGGGCCAGTTTCCATACCCTTTTCTCAAGAAGAATTCATATCCTCTATTAGTATGAGCACCCCCAAAGTAAAGCACTACTCAGTGTCAGGCTGTCAGATTAGGAGTCCTGTGAGAAGTTTTGCAGAGCCTTCTTGCCAACAACCTGACAACACCTATGTCAGAACAATTCTACACAGCAAGGGGCACCGGTTGTGTGTGAAGTACTTGGGGATTTACCTCCTTTTCTCTTCCTATCAGCTGCTATCACAACCTATTGCTTCATGTTTGAAAAAATAAAATGAAGATGTTACAGGTAATAACACTTCTGCTCTGTGAAATCAGTCATAAAGGGCTATTCTGGAATGTCACAGCTTTTGTAATCTAATGCTTTAATTAGATGTCATGTCCCCAACAGCCTGCAGTCCAAAGATGTCAACTTTACCTAAAGCTTCTGATACACAGAAAAAAAGAGATGGAGAATAGCAAAAATAAATAGCAGCTTTATGAGACAGAATGAGATTGTGGAGTTAGCAGGGAACTGTGGAGCCAGGGGATTAAGGGTAATGGAGATGGTAGGTATTTTGTAGTATCTGAGTCTTTTTTTTCCTCGAAGGGACTTGTTGTTAAAAGGCAGACATTATACTGCTGCAGAGTTTTTATGCAAGAGATCTCTCAAAGCCTACAAAATATTTGGAACATGGACGAAGACTGATGCCATTACAAATATAACACACACTTTCCAAGGAAAGTGCAAGGAAATGGCATCTGAGAGAGCCTGCGCCTTGTTTAGAGGACTGAGGCACTGAGAATATAGGGGTCTCTTTCTAAGCTTCAGGATATTCCAAGAACAGAGTGGTCCTTGCTAATTTTATACAAACAAAGGAGGAGCGATGCCTACTTTCTGGAAAAGGTCCCAATGCCATACAGCTATTTTGACTCCTTTCTGAGGTGTCCAATTCTGTCTTTTCACTGCTTAGTCAGGGTTCTGGGTCTCATTCAAATAGTTTGCTGCCCACAAAGAAGTTACAGTAGCACCCATATTTTTTTAACTTTTCTTTGCCTCTCCAATTTCTCATCTTTAAAATGGGAATAATTTTTTTTTTCTTTCAAAGAAGTGCCAAAGAAAAGCTGAGCAGTCTTGTAATACAAAAGCATGAAATGAGATCCATCTCACCTAACTTTGTGTGTCTATATTCTAGATGTCTGCTGTTGAGCTCAATACTTGGCTTTCTCTCTATGATGGATCAAAGAGGTGGTTTTAGACATTTTCTACCTTATGTTTAGATGTTTCCTTTTAGGATGAGATGACATTTACCCTACCAGTGCCTACTTCTGTCTACTGACTATAAGAGACAGGTGTACACTTTTACATTGTAGGCTTCACTGTGTGGTCAGACTAATCTCATGCAGTATGCCTGGTTCAGCCACAGATATCCTGTGGGATCTTTGGCAAAACACCTCATCATTTCACATCCATTCCCCACACGTAAACCATTCATTCGTCACACAACTGTAGTGCTACCCTCTGCCTGACCTCTCTATTAAACTGGAGGTTGGCCAGGGCAGATGATTGTCTTCTATGAAGTGGAATCACAGCCCTATTTGGAGCTATGAAGTGTTGCACTGATTACAGTAATCTGTAATGCCATACTATTGGTTCATTAATATTTTTTAAAACACCTTGAAGTAGTGAAGTGCTGAGAAAAACACAGAGTTAAAATAATAAAAAAAGCAAAGGCATGCATTGTACAGAAAAGAGTAAGAGGACAGCTATTGGGGAAGTGTAGACCAGCACTGGTTGTGTAGTTTTGTAATCAAAGTGTAACTTTATTCCAGTTCTATGGTAATTAGCTTTAGGTCTTCCCAGTGTCTGTCTCCTAAGGATCTTTATCCCTCCTCAGTGGAAATAAGTGGGTGCTTAAAAATATGAATTATTGAATTTTGTAAAGGTAGTCCAGGCAGGAAAGCTAAAATAGATTTAAAAAAAAAAAAAAAAAAGAGCACAGCTCTCTGTAGTTCTGACATTTCCAAAGGTTTGGAATTTATTATGATTAACAAGGCAAATCCTTTTGTTTTCCAGAAAGGAACAAATCTGCTCCCAACCAACAATAAATTAATTTTCATAATTTTTGTGGATGGACATACAAATTCTCTTTTCCTTCTTCAAAATACAGCTTTCAAAACCCAATTGGTTTGTCAAAGATTTATTTATTTTTAGATGTGCATGAAGCACTGTCTTGCCAGGACCTGAATAATTTAGAACAGGACAAAAACACATGTGGGATTTCTGCTTTAATCAATGTCAGTTCCATATACTCTGCAAAGGGATTTTCCAAGGGTTAATACATATTATACATTGTCATTATTAATTTCTTCTCTATATAAATAAGATAACATTTCTACTGAAGTAAGGTCCAGATGGCACCCCAAGCTTATAGCTCTCTAATTCTTTTTTCCTAGCACTTTTAATAAGACATTATGAAGACTAGGCTGTAGAGTTTCCAAAAGCAACCAAAAACTTCCAAACACAACAAACGAACACTGAACTTTCCCTTTATCATTTTCTATCAATTCAGTTATAGAGTGCCACTAATGGAGCTGCTGACAAAATGCCTCCTAGTCTATAGATCTTTCTGTTCTATGTGAGGGGTACCTCATGGATACAGCATATACAGGGTGTAGGGAAGTTCACACTGTGTGACGGAGCATGATACAGAGACAGCCAAACGTCACAAGCTAAAGTTGCGTAACAGCTGTTTGGGCAACAAAACCCTACACTCCATTTCTTCAGTACCTTTTACAGTCGGTTTTATACTAAGGTGACTTCTCTTACGTACAGAGCCTGAATTTGCAGTGTATTTTAAACCACTTTCTGCCTATGCATGGAATGGTATTAAGTGTAGTCTCTGCCTCCACCAAGTGTTAGTCTGTCACTGAATCGTTCAGGCACTGAACAGAATAAGGATGTAGCAAGACGTTCAGGATACTTTGGAATTAAGCTGGGTCCTCAAGTACTTCAAGAATTTCAGGTCCTCCTGCATTAATCATAGTAAATAATCATCAGTGGATGATAGTTTTGGATTTAGAGTTTGGACTGAGATATCCAGTAACGAGTTGATTGCTGGCCTGTTGCAATCCTCAAGCTATCAGTCCTAACAATATCTACTTGAGTTTAGGAATCTCTACTTCTCCACTTTTCTTCCAGAAGTGGAACTGAAGCAAAGAGAATCTAATTGTCTCCAGGACAAGAGAGAGACAGAAAATCTCTCAAGTCCTGTGCCAGCACAGATTTGCTGAGTCAGCTTTCACTTTTCTGAATGGCCACCGCTGCAGCCTTGGCTTAAATCCATAATGGAGAGGTATTTGGGAACTGGTCTTAAAAAGTATTTTTGAACAGGGTGGGGGGCAGGGGAAGAGAAGCAATGCTGCAAATACATTATTTTTCTTAGGAAAAAAAAAAAGTTCATATTTAACTGAAAAACTCCAACTCCACATTTTAGGCAGATGTACAAAGATTTTCCTATTCTTAAGGAGTATTTCTCCTGTTGTAATTTATCTGTTTTCAGTTTTTCAGGTTTTTTGCTTTGGATTTTCAATAGAAAACAAAACAAAACAAAAATAATACTAAAGGATAGGGCCATGGACATATCTTCTTGAAACAGATATTTTCAAAGAAAAGCATTTTTAGTGAAATATTTGTGGTAACTCTACTAATTATATTTAGAGCATTTCCTCTAGATAGGTAATTGATATGTAGTTGGTAGGTAGAATGTCTTCTTTCCTCAACAGATATTTAGTTCACTGATAGTCCCTTGTGAAGTCACTGAAGAAAGAAAAAAGGAGGGCATCAAAGCACCCAGTCAACAGATCCACCACCTTTTAGGATAGAATTTTTGCAAAAGCCAAGCCTACTGTGCAAAAGTAATGACTTAGCAGGAGGGTGCAAATTCACTCACTGTGTTTTGTTTCCATCCATACAAATCTTCCGAACTGGTATAATGAATGTAAGAAAAACTAAGGAGTCAGTTTTCTCATCAACATCATCAAGTCTAAGAACAGATAATCTACCCTATAAGAGTTCAAGACAGAAATAGAAGAAAGGACTAACCAGGCCAGTTTTGAAAGACTGCCAGATGGTAGTGACGTGTTAGTATCACACCTTAAAATCACTTTGTGGCAATAGTTTTTCAGTATCACTTAGTTTTGAGATGGGAGGCATGGAGTTAGACCAGTTTTGATCCCATTCAGATTTGGGCACTGAGTAACTGGTGGCTTTCTTTATATCAGTTTTGAACTTTGTCCATTACTTTAATCCAAATTTTGCCTTGCAAGTCTAGAAGTCAGACTGATATATTTCAGTGGAACTTCGTGGACCTCATCCTGAGTTCTTGACTGAACTGATTACAGCTCCTTCTGTTGTGGCAATGGCGGCTTTCTCTGCCAACTAAATACTCCTTAAAATCTGTGAAAAAGAACTCACCTGAATGAGTGACAGCAAAACAGCATTGCTTCAGCTCTCAAGACAAAGAAACAGTTCTGTCAGAGAATATTATTTCTAGACTAGATCATTTCAGGTTTGAAGTTTTGGAAGTTTGGTTTTGTTTTGTTTGGGTTTTTTTTTTTAAATTATTTTTTCTCAGCCTACTGATCAGACTCCAAAGAACTAAAAAATGTAAACCAAAATGAGAAATCACTAAGATTTCATTCATTATATACTTATTCTCACTATATTGATTAAAATCAATTGTTCAAACCTATTTACTTTAATTTTCATCAATACGCTTTTTACCCTCAGAACAAAGTTTTTTGTCTCTGCCTTTTTTTTTCTTACTTTTTTTTTTTTTTTTTTTTTTTTGTCATATGTTTCCGTAAGTCCACACATCTCAGAGCTGGAAATTTGCAGTTGTTTAGCCATAAGTAATTATATTTACAGCCAAAGTACAGCTATCTCATTACTCAGGTCAAAAGCCAATTTATTTATAATATGAAACATTTGAAAACTGACATCTGTTCTTGAGATACACAGAACTTCTGAACTGACGTCAATGATGTAACCACACACAAAAATGCTTCCGGTGAATTTCCTTAGTGTTTTTATCTGAATGATAACTCAGCCCAATATAGAGTAACTTGCTTTCTTTTCTTCATGTTACAAAACGGTGTAAAAGGGCAAATTGTAAAAATGCCCAATAGTTATAATGTGAGCCAATTCAAAGTAGATAAGCTTAGCTATCCTTATATTGTGAGGGTCTTTTTTGGGACCAGATACAGGTATGATAGGCACTGCTGGGAAATTGCCCCTTACTATAGAAGGTGAAACTTTGAAATCTGGGATAACTTGAAAGCTGGGGAGTAAATAAGTAGAGGTATGCTTTCAAATGTTCCTATGTATTTCAAAAGGTAAACACAGCAGTAGCTATTTGCTTTCTCTAAGCATGTAATATTTTCCTAAAAGATTTCTGGCAATGCTATAAATCTGCAGTTTTCAGTCTTCCTTATGGTATGAAACATATCTTGAGACAATAACTTATAACAGCTAGTGCGACTATCAATAAAGCGCAGATTCGCTCTCTGTTTCCATATTTGCAAAACATGCCTCCAGGATTTCTTATTTGAAAAGGAATAATTAGGAAATAGGGTTACTTTTTCTTAGCTGTTCACATGGTGTTATCCTCTAAGAAAGCCATGAGGAAGCAAGTCTTCTGGGACCATCAATGATAGTTCTATGTCTACATATAAAGGATCTTTCATCTAACTATACAATAATGGTTATGAAAACACTCGAAAGTGGAAAACTCAAGCTTAATTTTGAAATGCCTATATGTGACAAATTCTGGAGGTAATTTGGGTTCCTCAGCTACTGTTTATAACCTGTAGAATCTGTCTATGATGCTGAGTAATTAGAAGTTAGGAATGTCCTGAAACCTTGAGACACTTCTTTTGCTGTCTCTAGTTAATGATATCACCAGTGGCTAATCCAGCCCAGTACAGTTACTTTGTCGTAATCCTATTACTCAAGGCTGGGAAACACCATTAGACCATATAGCCCATCAGGTCACCTCATATTGCTAATTAGTAAGAGTGATTAATGTATTTCAGACCTCATTGCTGGATTCTTCTGTTGCTCCATAAGCAGTAGAAGGCTGATCCCCTATGGATTTACATCTTTCCCCAAGATAAGGATCATACCATTCATATGGAATATGAACCTCCCCAAAAGGCACACGTAGCGGGGTTAGTCCAAGCCTAGCATAGACTGTTCCAGACTTACATACATAGAGGGGTTAGTCCTGACCTACAGACATGCATGTTTGATCAAAACAGCTGGATGATACTCTGCATAACGGGGCATACAGCTGCTTCCAAAGGGGTTGGGTAACAGCTAACTTCTGTCTGCCTTTCCTTCATGGGGAGTCTCTCCTTCTCTTTTCTAATGTGCTCCAAATTTTCACAAAACTTCCAGAAATGTAACTATTTTTGAATCTTCTACCCTTTTCCAAGATTGAAATTAGGCAATGTAGTTGGATTTGGATGGTGTTCAGTACTTACCAGACAGATAATTTGATGGATTACCTGGTTGCAAAAGCCTCATTTCTTAAGATAATCAGAACTACTAAATAAATCATCTTATGGCAATCATAACTCAAAGTGTCATAAATCCATAACTTCAGGTGTTTTCCGAAAGACACACAAAATGTACAATATAATCCTGAATTTCTCCAGCTCTCCTCACATACTTCACATAGAGTATGAAGTATTTCACTGTGGATGGTCATAAGTGTGACCTGAGTGATTATGACTTAAGTGAAATTAGTGTTTTCAAGAATCAAGTTTCTCGTTCTCTTTAGGAATACAAAACTAGACCTCATAATGTCCCCAAACAATGACACGGAGGTTGCCTAATGTGCAGAATCACTAGTAGTACAGGTGATGGCTGAAGAAGGGGTTTGCTTTTTATTACCTGAGGACACTGTACTGTTAGAGAAGAGAGCAAATTGGCTTTTGATCAAAACAATGGAAACACGTTTTTTGAAAGGCTTCTCTCACACTCTCCTTTTTCCTGGAAAATATCTGAAGCTCTCAGCTGCCACAGTCACAGTGTTTCCAAGCACTGGCTAAAATTTTTCTAAATATGTCTAAATTGATGTTCTTATTTAAGCATATCAGGAGAGCAGAAACATGCTGTAGAGAGAGGTGGACAGAATATAAAATAGGTGAATATGAAACAGTTAGGCCAGACATCAAAAGAATGTTTTCAACTGCTAGACAGTGAGATCTTATGATAACTTTAATGAGATTGTGGTGGCATGAAACATGCCTCTTTTTAATATGTTGATGGAAAGAACTGTATGATATTGTTGTCTGTAATAAAAAAGCTCTGGGCTTGATAATCAAGGAAGTAAGTGCCTTGCAGCTCTATGCTGCATGGTTTGGACACACCACTCTTATTCATTTTAATGGAAATTACATGCCCAATTACAAAGATAATTTTGAAAACATGTTTTGCTGTTGGAAAAATGTACAGGAAGTTCAGAGAATGTGTCTTATGTTGACAAATAAATCTCCCTCCGAGTTAGACACCAATCAACGAGTGTGAAACTTTTGAACCAAAATTTTCAAAACCAGATGGCTAGAACTAGATTCTTGGATTCATATTTAGGCACTTATTTGAGTTACTTTTCAGAATCATGAACTTTTAAAATGATGGCTTCAGTAACATGGGAAAATTTGAAGGCAGACTTTAAAAAGAGCATTCAGAAGTATTTATGCCTCTGAACTCTGAATACCAAGGCCCTTAAGAACATAGCCAGAATTCCTTAATTTTAATGTAAAACCTTCAATTGTGTGTTACATGATATTTCTCATTGGTTTTCACTCAAAATCCTCTTCTGTTTTCCATTCCATTGATGGAATTGATTAGCTTTCTTACACTTATTTCATTAAATGAAGGAATCATTTGTGAAGCTGGTTGTTCCTGCTACAGATAAAACAGAGGCTCTCACTCTTTCTCCCTCCCCAGTTGCTAATTCATCTTCATTGAAATAAAACAGATTATTTCTTTTCATTCATATTTGCAATTAGTTTAACTATGTTGGGAAGAGGAATCCATACGAGCAAGTACTGATGAAAATGAGACAATGGAACAAAACATTAACATATATGAGATAAAGCTGCAAATGCTTCAAGTTTACAGAAAATAAAATCAGAAATAAATTAAGAAATATTGAACAAAAGATCTCCTTAGAAGGAAGTGGTTTCTCAGCAAAGTTCAGACATTTTAATTTTTTTAGCACAAACATCAGATTGGGTGTGCTGTAATGCATTATTATGTATTTAAGATTCACATTCCCCTTCCTGTAGATGGATAATGCTCAGTATCTTCCTTTAACCAGAGGAGGCAAATTAGGCAGCTTACTTATAAAATTGAAGCTCCTTTTTTTTTTTTTTGGCCAGCTGACATGGCATGGGCAGTCTATCTCCATCTGTTCTCCATTTCAGCAAGACATCATTAACCCCACTACTCTAGTAAGCTGAATGAAATAAAACATGGCAAAGAAGAACCTTTCAAATTCTTTAAAAAATCCCCTATGTCTGTGGAACAGACACGCTTTATTGAACAAGTTTCAGAGCACTACCATGATTTACTGCATTTTCAACTCAAACTAAGTCTACATTAAATCACCAATGTATGTAATGTCAAGGTGAATGTAGAGAGAGAAAGAAAATCAGAAATATAGATATTCTAGGCATTTAAAGATAAGGGATTTAAGCATGTGCAGTGGCAAATCACTTAGAAATTTTTTTTTTGGTAGTCGCCAGCTTTCAGAAATAGGTGAAATTTCCATGGTCGTACAAGAAGAAATTCTGCCTTATCCTCCAGCCCATACTGGCCTACTAAGCAGCCTGGACATCACTCCAGTAAGACCTACCACAAGAATGTGTTCTGTCATCTGCTACAAGCAAATTTTTTTTTCAGTCTCAGAGCTAATCTGGGTTTTGGGTGAATATAGGGTGTAACTCATCAGCAAATGACAGAAACACTTATGATTCATACTTACATGGCTATTGGGAATTCATCTTTAGCAATTACTTACAGATGAGAGAGGAGAAAGAAAAGTCCTCCTTCCTGGATAACATGTATTTCTGAGATCTGAGTCAGTAGTGATACTAGGTTGTGAAGAAGAAAGGCAGTTTTTGTTAAAAAAAAAGGCAAATAGGAACATCTAGCTCTACCTTAGTCATCTGACTGAGTAAAGAGCTGTCCTATAGCTGCTTGTTGGTGACCTTTGGACACTCCTGCACAGTTTGGTTACATATTCTGTCATAATTGCCAAGTGAATTTGGGGCAAAGAGAAGCTAAACCATGGCTGGCCCTCTTTCACTTGTTCAGTCATTTGGTTTTCTTGAAAGGTCTTTATTCAAAAAATAAGGTCTTGGAGGAAGTGACGGTTATCTATATCTGTATAGCTGTTGCTAGTGAACAGGTAGGCCCACAATGCCAATAAAGGGTTAAATTATAAAGATAAGATTTTTATCAGTAAATGTTACATGTTTATAGTGTAGCTATCTACATCAGAAATAACCACTCTATGCTGCTTTTACAAATACAGGAAAAAGGGCACATTTCTTTGATCTATTTTAGGTATCTGACTTATGATGAAATGAATAGTGACTCTGACATGACTGCTTCTTTCCACTGACTGTAATGGGGGCCTTGATAACTAGTTTAGATGCAGTCATCAACATTTAGTCAAATCAATCGCACCTAGATTTCTTAACACCTTGTATTCTTACTTGGTGGTAAAGCAGCCTCTGTAAGTTACGCACTCCATATATAGAAGAGCAACAAAATAAGCGGACGCATGTAAAACAATGGCACTTTAAACAGTCTAGATAGCAGAAATTTCTTATTTTATCAGAGAAGTTTACTCTTCATGCTTGAAAAGTAATATTTGCTAACATTACTGTTGGATCAGTTAGACATAGAGATTAAAAACACAGTGCAATTGTCTAACCAAAAGAAAAAGAACAGGAACTAAACTCCTCAGAGAACAATAGTTGTAGTTTCTGAAGGTGATGTTGAGTCATCAACAACATTCTGCCCCTGGAAAAATGTTTAGGAAGTGAAAGTGCGGTCTTGGGTATTGCAGCCATCCAGAATAACAACCAGACAAGATCAAGTGATATGATCTGACTATGTCTGTCTTTTCAAAACAGAGTGGGTTTTTTTCTTCTTTCCTTTTCTTCTGCCTATAGTGATTGTCCTTAAGAATTTATGACTGTTTAAGATGACCTGTGAAGGGATCCCCACTACATAGCAGAGATGCAACCTCAGCCAACGATTCTAACAATTTATTCTGAACTTTCACCTGAGTCTCTAGAAAGAATTTTGTCTTTTAATGTTAAAAACACAAAAATTGCCTTTATTATTGTTATCTCTTGTGTGGCAAGGAATTTGCTCAGATTCTCACAAAAAATATTCAAAGGATATGTCATTTATATGCAATATGTCACAAGCCAGAAACTCATGAAAGGAGAGGAAAGCATGACAATGAGATCATACAATTACCCAGAAGAAGAACCTACTAAAATGGTCCTGGATTTTCCTCACTTTTTCTCCACAATTTATTGCCTCTTTCTTCTTTCATTGTTTTTTGTTTTGTTTTGTTTTGGTTTGGTTTGGTTTGTTTTCTTTGTAGGTGAGAATTTTAAAAGTGATTGCTTGACTTCAGACAGTCTGGTTTGTCAACAATATATCGTTGAACTCAAGGAACAAGCATGGGGACAGTGAATAGGGCTGAAAAAAGTATAAAGACTATATATATATAAAATATAAAGAAATCAACAAGGAATATACACTTTGAAAGAGAGGCTGGCAATGGTTATGTGATGTATGGACTGGAAAGTAGGAAGAGATGCTGGAATGATGTGATGGATGCATCAGCAGAGGAAATGGTTACTGCAGAAACTTTGGGGGCCTTACTAAACCTAAAAGATGTGCATTAAAATGCATACAGATGATAGGAAGAAAATGGGATAGAGTTAGAGTGCTGTGGAGAAAGAAAGGGCTGAATTTGCTTCAGCATGGATGATGGTGGATTTAGAAAAAGGTCTTAAATTATTTTAAGCTACAGTTATATGGGGGTCAAGCAATATGAGAGCATGGTTAGCTGTGATTATTAAAGGAAGTAGTGTAGACAACTTGCCTTGATTATAGTGGACTTAACAGACAAGGTATTCTAGACGAGATATTCTAGATGAGAACAGTATGAGAGAGATCATAACTCTAAAATCTCTGGAGCATAGAAGTGCAAATTCTAAGTAGTTAGTCGAGGCATGGCAGACAAAAATCCATACAAATAAATAAGGAAGTAAACATGGAAAAGGGGGTGTCTTGATGTAATGAGTGATAATGAGGAAACAGAGCTGCCAGTGGGGCTGCTGACAGAGCAGTTAGAGAAATGAGCAGTGAAGAATAATCATGGGGGCCAGGGAGAAACTGGCTGCCAAGAAGAAGGGAAATGACTAAATGCATTAAGGACAACAGGAAGATCAAATAGGCTTTGAGCCAGGCCAGAAAAAGAAAGTCAGAGGGAAGCTACCATGGCTCATGTGCTGGATTGAATGGTTATTCTGCAGTAAAAGCAACGAAAAGATAAGACAAATTGCATAAAACTTCTCATACAGAAAAACAGACCTTTATCAAATTTCAGTGTCTCTTCATCATTATCTTTGATACTTGTTTGCAAATTTTCTTCCCCTGACCTCTGCACTACTGATTTGGTGTACAGGGATTCTCTGTTCCAGCAGTTTCTCATCACAATGTGAAAGGTTCATCTCATTCCGTGATGGTAGATTTTTATGCTTGTAGCAATTCCTTTGGGTTACTAATGGATCATTTACACATCTGAGAATGTTGTTAAGAAGCTCCTGAGGTGGAATGGGATTCCAGCTGTAGCAGCTACCTACTGCTCTTATTTCTTATGGCAGGCTCCTGAGACTTGCACAACTACCTATTAGCAAGTTGATGATGGATGGAACAGCTGTAAATTTACAAGTAATGATAAGCTTGAGACTCCTAAATTAGTTAGAGAACAGCAATTTGCAAATTTTAAAACAGACCTTGAACCAGTATCTTTTTACAGGATAATGCCACCAGCAAGACAACAGGTCAGTGGTTGAAAGCTATAAGCATTCCTCTGTCCTTTCTTATGATTCTGTATCTTTGTTGAAAATAGATAATCCAAATCTCAGGCCAATTTACCACAATGGTTCAAGTATGGGCTTTAATTTTTCTGTTGATCTGCTGGATGGTCTTCAGGAAGTTATATGTTCCTCTCCAATTTACTGGAATATGTAGCTATCTTCTTCTGCAAAGTCACCTAAATTAATTTGTTTTGGAAAGTAAGTGAAAAGTAAAAGGAATTAATATAGCAAGGAGGCCAAACAAGAATAGTCACTCCAGAATGGTGACAAAGAAGAAACAACAGAATGAAGAGGAAGGAATAATAAGGCAGCAGGTTCAGCAGATGGAAAAGAGAGAGCATCATACTCATGGTGATTCTGTGAAGCTCTTAAAGACACACTAAAGTGAAGAGAACACTCTGGGAAAGGAAAAATGAGAGAATGAAAAAGATGCAAACTTGATGCACAGAAAGTGAAACCTTGTTTTCCTTGTGGTCTTTGACAGAAAGCCGGGAATATACCTGAAAGTCCAGAGAGATGGTTTATGAGGAAGAAATGAACAACTTTCCTGGAAAGAGAAAACTGTGTGGTTCCAATCATCCTTAAAAGAGTGAAAGGAGCAGAATGAATAGTGACCTTTTTTTTTCTGCTGTTTCATCTGCTAGTCTTAAAAGTCAAGGACTATTATATGGGCTTGACATCACCCAACTTTAGAAGTCTTTATCTGAGTTAATTTTTAGCACATGTAGAGTTAGGTGTCTCTGGCATTTATTCACTACCAGGTAAGTAATCTGCATCCATAACGTCAGGACCCTATAAAACTCTGGGCACAAAGAAAGGGTACCTGAAGATCTTGCATGAAAATTCTTTTCACAAAAAAAGGTGTATCCACACTAATTGAGTTTTAGTGTCAGTTTTGATGTATCTCTGGTCTCTCCTAGGCCTAACAGATTCCAAATACTTCTTTCTTTTGGATTTGAAGATCCTTGAAAGTATTTCTTGTAATGGCGACTCAGCCTAAAAATACTGATACCCTATGTGCTCCATGCCAGGAAACAGAAATAAACAACTGAATTTTAAAATACACACAAAGAAAGAACCCAGAGGAGAGCAATATAAATTTAGTAGTCCTATTTTAATCTTCAACAAGCGTCAGTACTAGTTGTTAATTACTCTGAACAGGCAGATGATTAGTGAAGGACTACACAGAGTACCTGTTTCACTTAATACTCAGGTTATTGATTTTTTTTTATAGAACTAAAGTTTATAGGAAAATGTGGAATATGGCATAAGGGCTAAATGGTATTAGTAGGCACTTTTAATTAATGTCCAGAGTCTTATATTTGGAGTCCAATGGTATTACTATGTGAAAATAAGCTTGCGGCATCTAGAGTGTAGCAGCTTAACAAGAGTAAAGCGAGACAGTTAATGTGGCATTAACCTGGTGCTCACAAAGCCAGCTTCTATTCTTGGTGTGTTGTTGTTACTACTACCTGTGCAATCTCTGCCTCCTTTCTTTCATTAATATACAGAGTGCAAAACCTTATAAAACAGGTACTGTTACTCACTCTGTATTTGTACTGACTCCAGGGCAGTGATACCTGACTTTGTCCAAGGTCTGTGTAGGACATGATAATGTTGACAAGTGTGCTCCCATCACAGACTGATGGAAGTTCAGCCCATTTCTCCCTGAGACTTCAGTGCCTGACTTCTCTATCCCAGTTATTCACTTTATTCAAAGAGCTACCTGAGTAAATTTTGATGGAACTGCTCACATGCTTAAACATATAAGCATGTATTAAACATATTAGCAAATATGTTAATAATATCTGACTTAGGCCTCTGTTTAATTATTTTTCTTTTTTATACACTAATTCTGTATAAAACATTTCTAATACAATTCAGTTACAAGAGTAATAATCTCACAGTGTGTATGAAAAAGGAGAGAAAAATAACACCAAGGGAAATTAGAACACCAAGGCACTTCTTTTCCTTTGGTATTTTTTTCCTGTGAAGCCTGTACTTGGATTGATGGCTTGTTGTACCCCTTTATTGCTTTGCTTGGATCAGCTCTGCAGTACTTTCTAAATTTAAAAATGAAATGTATGACCCTTTTTGTTTTTTGTTGCCCCCCTTAAAAAAAAGTGACTGAACGCTCTTGTCTGACATCAGCAGTGTCCCTTGGAGAGATGATTCATGAGATAACGTGTCATGGGGAAAATTAAAGGGTAAAAGGGCACCCTGAATCCTATTGCTTTTATTTCTCTGTTGATTTGGGGTTTTTTTTTGAAATGGGTGGCCTTTTACTAGCTCTCTATCTGTTTTTATGATTTCTACTAGTCTTTGTGTTCTTACAATAAAGTAGTGGCACAATCACTGACAAGGGAAAAATAATCAGAACAGCTAAAATACTACTTCAGTTTCACGCAGAAATATCACAACCATGGCTTTCCTGGAAGAGTGAAGAAAGATGCCAAACTCGAGCAATATCACCTATGAACAAAGCACAAACAGCTAACGTGCCACATTGTCACAGCTATTGTAACACATTGCTGTGGCTAATTGTAGACCAAACCATAGAATATACAGATGTGTTTAAGCAAATATCTTGCCTAAGAAGAATTTTTGGGTTGTGAAACAAAGTCTAGAATGGAAATTTACTGACAGGCTAGAATACAATGTTTAATTAGAACAGTTGGTTTTCAAAGCAAATATAAACTCCTATGCTGTTCAGAATATCTGTCCAACAACTGTACTAATTAATATGATTTAATTGTAGACTGTTTTTTGACCCCACTGCACAAAAAAAGGCTTGTTTTTTTTAAATGTAGTGAAATCATACCCTTAAAAGTACGTGAGGCACCACTATTTCTACATAACTCTAACTGTGAATATAGTCCTAGCATTTTAATTTTTTTTAAGAGAAATAAACAGATTTGCATAGCGTGCCCACAGTAAGAACATCTCTTTTTAGTGCCATTTTAATCTTTGTTTAAGTATTGTTTACTTTACTGATCAATTGGTTTCATTAGTGTTGTCTGATGCTACAGGAACATGAATTTAACCCTAATGTTGAAAAGGGAGATCAAAGAAAAAAATGCAATCTTCACATTCAGTGATTCTTGACATGGTGAAATATTTTATTTTTTAGTAATGCAATTACAAATGTGATTAATGACATACGTAGTGGCCTCATGAGAATCTCTGCCTACCTGTGTTTTTATAAATATAAGAATAAGATATCAGTGAAATGCTGTCCACACTCTATCTCTAAAACAACTCATTTTCCAGCTCCAGCCAACTCCAGCTATGGAAAAAACTTAACTGTCATTTCCTCCACTCTTGCACAATGTTGATACAAATCTTAGTGCCACTTTGTTTATCCATTTGGGAATGTTATTCTTTCTCAAAATCATCATAGTGGTCCTTAAGATTCAACATGTGAGTATATATTAATCAGTAAAGCAGCTATGTTTGTATGGTCTATGATCTGGTTGAGAATGCCTTATTGAATGAACATTTTCCTTGATTCCACTGTATAATGGAGAACAGAATTTTGTCCAGTTGTTCAGATTTCATGACAGAGCTGTTAAAAAAATTCAACCATAACAACATGTCTCTTTTGGGACACGAACTGCTGACACACTTTTTTGTTTGGCGAATCAGTGTGATAATTGAGTTGGAAAAACACTTTCTGGTAATGTGAAAGTAGTCACAAATATGTCATCTTCTCATACCTTTATGGAAAACCACTACAACTTAGCATTCCTGTCTGTCTTCAACAAGACTAATTAGCAGGCTAATGAGGGTAGCAGACTGCACATTTTCCTTTAGGTTTTCAAAGGAGTCAAAGGGAAAGTCAGTGTGATTTGAATATTACTACTTATTTTCCTTTTGCTCTTTTGAAAAGTCCATAATAAAATGCAGAGATACAAACACACACGTACAACAATTGGAATATTGATCATATGTAATTAAATAAAAGATTTTCTCTTACAGTTGCCTTGCAAGCTCATATTTTTATTTGCTGTTAAGAATTCCTCTACTATAAGAGAACATTTTTGCCTTTAAAGTTTCTGATATACATGCATAGTGTTTTGTGTATTTTTATATTCTTACTCTAATTTCATTTTCACCATGGGTTTCCAGTAATACGGAGGACTTATTGCAGAAGTTTTGGTCTTTCTGATATCAATATATCAGAGTGTGTAACATGGCTAGGTCCAATTTGGCTGAGCTTCCATTTGCAGACATTTTTAACGATCCTACGTAACATTTCTCTTAAGCATAAGATCACGTACTTTCTGCATGTATTTGACTGTACGGATTACGGTCTTTACAGATTTTCAGATTATATACAAGGTCTACCTCTTCCTGTATTACACACTAGAAAACATTTTGCAATATTCATTATTGCTAGTTCTTGTTGGAATGTTCTTCCTCTAAAATAAAATTACCTTTTTTTTAAAAAAAATATATATATTTTCAGGGCGAAATAAGTTAGAATGTTCTTTTAGAAACTGCAGAGGTACACAGCAGATATGAAATATTTTGACGATAAGGAAATTTCAAACTGTTTTTTCCTCATTATATTCTATAAAAATGGACATTACCCAATAAAAAGTTTTAATAATAGGCAAGTTCATAGTTTATATATTACTGAAATATAAGTTTTAGTGATGAATTAATTTAGACTTAATATTATGATTTGGTGTGGTTCCTCTGCTTACAAAGTTTGCTGAAACTGGTTTATTATGTCCCAGTTTAATTTCATTCTTTACAAGTGTATCTAAGACTGTGTAAAATTAACTGGAAACAGAAGAGAGTCCTAGACAAGTTAATAAGAAAAAAAGAGAACCTCAGTCCTAAGAGTGCTCATCAGGCAATTTTCAAATCATGTATCTGGTTTGGTCTGGAACTAGACTGTACATTGCAGTACAGTGTCAACTATTTCCATGTCATGTTGAAACTTTTAAACCTCAGCTATTTCTTGGGCTGACCTTTTTTTAAAAAAGGCACAAGATGTGGAAATTTTTTAATACCAGGAAAAAAAATTGTATGTATATGCATTTTCATTCTAATCAAGGTCTCACTTGTACTGACCATAAAATATCGGCTTTTGGAGCCCAGAACAATTATAGTGTAAGAGGTGGGAAATTATATCCAAGAGAAGGATGTTCCATTAAGCTAAGATGATCTGAACAGTAAACATAATAACTGTTATAATTTCGAAACTACTTACTTGCTACAGTGTGTTTAAGAAAAGAAAGGAGACATCAGCTTGGGTGTATTTTTTTTTTTTTTTTTTTTTCTCAGAACAATACTTCTGGTCTACTTAGCTAATACATTAGAAGAATAATCACCCAGCAAGTCAGGCTGTCCCCAACATGTATATTTTGCCTACTAGAAGTGTTCTATCTCTGACATGCCATCAGATCATCTCATTTTGTTTGCCAGAAACAGCTTTTCTTTGCATTTAGGGTGTAGAATAGGTGTTAGGGTAAAGGTCTGGTGGCAGAGTTAGCAGTTCTTCTATCTGCTAAGATGTTGAAGATATGAGTTTAAGCTTTGCTCTGGACTTGCACTTACACCTCAGCTGTATAAGGTTATTGGGAAGGAGACAAAGGTGATGTTAATTACATCAATCTTTGTTGTCCCATGAATGTAGGATCTGGTGCCCTGTAACTATCCTGACCTGGTAGGTGACCTATCCTAGTATGGCCTTTGCTGCCTTTTTGATGTAGCAAAAAGGAAGGAGTTGGATTTTGGTTAAAGTGTGCACCATCCTCATGGGTGTTTCAGATTTCTCTGCAGGTATTTGATACAGTGCAATATAACAAGGAGCCACATTGGCTACTTCTTGGTTTCCCAAATACTCCATACTTCCAAAGGAAGAAAAACATACTTAAACAGCCCTGGACCTCTTCTGCTTCCACCAATATGGATATATGCTAAATTTCTTCATTTAAACCAATCACAGTAAGAAGTCAGTTGCACTGTGAACTTTCTTTCTCTTTTCTTCTTAGAAATTTCTCCCCTTTTCTCCTCTGCTGTGCCCTGTGGTTGCAACAAAGGAGGAAGCATGAGAAAAAACTTATAACACCTGCTGGAGACAGCAAAGCAGAGATAATTTTGTACCTTACATGTAATACTTCCAAGAATTCAACCCATACTGTCTATGGATTTTTTATTTCTAGTTGCATATAATTCTTCTTACAGGTTTCTATTGCTAATGATTGATAGCAACATGGTAAGCACATGAGTTCAGGGAGAAAAAGCTACAGTTTGTGATAAGGAAATTGTTCAAAAAGTATGAAACTGCCAATCTAAATTTAAATGTGCCCTTTAAACAAATCCATTCTCTCTAGCTTTCTTTTGCAAGTGCTGTAAATGTGTCACCTGTATTTTCTGTAGTTTCAGACTCTTCTTATCTCTTAATAGACTCTGATGGAAGTATTCCACTAGCTCTTTTCCCCCTTTTCAACATGTGCAATGAAGTAAGGTTACAAAAAACAGGACAACATTGAAAAACTGCTATTTTCACGATCATATCTCTTGCCAGTTTTCACTTCTGCTCTTAATTTATTCCACACAGCTTATTTTAATAACAATAACAAAGTTTTTGATATGCACAGTACATTTTTTTGAAACTCTTTTTAAAGAAGTAGGCTACGAATTTCCAAAGGCAGCTTTTGATTCCTGGTTCAGTGATGATTTAAGCATCCAAATTAAGACAAGTGAGAGCTGCTTTCAGAGGTGCTGAGCATAAGCAGCTCTGAGTTCTAGAGCTTTAAAGCTCAGCACAGTCAGAGGATCAAGCAGGCACATACAAGCAACTCCAAATCAGAGACTGCTTTTGGAAAATTTAGCCTTGTTTCTTAAGGGTGAAATCTCAGCCCTTCAAAGTCAATTACAAATCTCCCAATGACTTCAATAGGCTAGGATTTCACCCTTTATATTTTATAGGAAAAAACAAGCAACATCATACACAAGTTTCTCTTTTATGATTTTCTTGATGTTTGCTCAACCCTGGCTTCCCTTTAGGTAGGAAAAATCATGGTTTTAATTTAAACTCCATAAAAACAAATAAACAGTAGCTTAATTACAAGGGTGGATGGGATGTTTCACAATGCTTAAGCTAATGTAGTAAAACACCAAGTGTTTGAAAAAACATTTTTAAAGCTCAGAAAACTTCAAACTGTAGTGTGTTTTCTCCTCCCTGTTCCCAACAATGCTGGAGTTGCTAATTTTACAGCACAAATGAGAAACTGATGACAATTTCTAGTAAAGGAGGTTCCATTTATTTTGGCAGATGCCAACAGAAGCACTATAGGATAACACTTTTAACTGCTTTATCTGTAGCACTTTTTAGGTACTTCAGTGTCTACCTGTACTGTGTCTCTGCTCCAAATGTATGATATCAATCTTTTCACAGTCACTTAGGTATGATCATCTCATGTTCATAAAGGTCTTACATTTGTATAAAACATATTTCTGTGCTTGTAATTGACCACACTATGACAGTAATTTACAAAATAATTTTACTGGTTGTCACCCTTAAAGATGACATCCTTACTGATGATTCAGACATGGAAAGTATTGCAATATAAAAAACTAAAACACAAACACTCTGTAATTTTTTAATGCATAGACAGTCTGCTAGTCCTTGAGTCACTCTGGTCAGGTGAAAATGGACAATGTGCTAAATAAACTTTAGATCCTATGATATCCTCAGTAAGATTTAAATATTCTTCTGTTCTACAGCTATGACACATTCAAAAACTTTATGGTGCTGTCAGTTCAAAGATTGAATGTGTGGTTTAGCTATTCCAGTCTTTCCACTAGCCCATTTCTTCAGGTGTTTTCAAAACAAGAATTGGCTGTGATAGAGTTTATTAACATACAAAATATGTCTCTTCATTTTGCATATGTACATGTCCCATCTATGTTGACTTATTTTCCGTAACAAGATTATACACAGAAAGGATTTATCTGATGACTCCCTGGCCACTCCCTTTAGGGACTAGAGCAGTACCAAGCACATTGTTGGTCCATATATAGAGGGTTCTTGTATGGAGGAAGGCCTTGTGAAAAATCACTGTTCAATAGCTGTTATTTGGAGGAGTAGGACAAGGATCACTCTTTTTTTTGAAAATTATGCTACTCATCTTGTGTCTACTGACCTGCGGGAGGTGGTGTCAGCGGTGTTCACATTACAGCTTTTTAATTTCACTTAGTGCATCAACACCAGCAGCCAGACAGTCACAGGCCTTATTTCCTACTCAGGCAATTTGTTCCCTAAGCCAAGCAGCTTATTTAGAGCACAGCTACCCTTTATGGGAAGGAAGCATAAAGAAAGAAAATTTGTACTCCCTTATTTCAGTGGTTAGTTTTTTTCAAATGGGTTGGTGATGTTGTTTGTGACTGAAGGGTTTCATTTTTGGAGGTGCAGAAGACAGACAACCTCTGATAATCATGCCCAAAGTGCAACACTGGATTCCATTGTAAACTGCAAGAGTAATTTTAGAAAATTTGCCTTCAGCAGCTAGCAAAGGTATAACGTCAGGAATATGGAAAAGACTTTTTCCTTGCTGTGTGCCTAGCAGTCATGTTTTCATCTGAGCTCTCCAGAGTCTCATATTGCTCTTTTGTAAAGTACACTTATTGACATTCAATATCAATGTTAAATTTGAGTCATCCTGTTAAACTAATTTTTTACTGGATTTTTGACCAACCAAAATTCTACCAGATGTTTCTGTAAATAAAAGACAGTGCTGGCCCAGTCTGGATCTGTTTTCAGACACTGTAAGTTTTTTTTCCAGGATTTTAAAAGTCTCTTAATAGATAGAGTGTATCCTTACCTACCTGCCTATCAATTCTGTGTATGTAATGCGCTTACAAAATTTGCTGCACTAGTCCACTTTACCTTTTGCCTGGCAATACTCCTGAGGCATCTGTTCTCAGATCAAGGGAACATTGAAAGGCCTTAAATCTGATCTCTCAGACAGCTGTGCTAATTTAGCTAAAGGGGCTACAAGAGGGGATGGAGAGAAATCTGTAAAATATTTGGCTGACATTTGAAAAAAGAGATAGGATGTTTTCTTGTTAACCTTTAGAGCAGCCCATTACATAAATTGTGACAATGTTCTCAGATTAAATGAGACTGTATTCTGGCTTTGCTCTAGATTTATCACTCCAGCAAATGAATTCTACTGTAAAGTCTGGCAATATATCTTTTAAAGAATGCTGTTTATCTCACTGGGGAAGCGGAGTGCTGATAAATAAGGAGCGCAGCCTTTCGGATGGAATATGGTAAAGATGGATTGGAAAGAAGATTCAATAACATTGTTTGCTTTTTCAGTGTAGGAATGTTCCATGGTATATGTCTGATCAAAATTAGAGATTTCTCATAGCCCTTCTGTAAGTTTTAGCATGATAAACAGAAGTATCTAAGAAATTATGCTTTCTTATAACATTTGATTATGTGAATTCTAATTACACAGGAAAAGCATTTGCACAGAATTCAACGATGAATGGTTGTTCAGTAGTAGCTTCAATTCCTAGTTATGTTTCTGTTCGCTCTGAATGAATAAATTTCACCAATTTATGTCTACAAGAGAAAGTTGAGCACTGACATTTTAAGTAATTTGATTTTAAACTCTCCTAAAATTAAAACAACTTCAATGGAATTTTGTGATTTCTCAGATACTAAAACTAAATCCTGCACTAGTTTCTAAGCAGTGAACATTTCTTTGTATTTATTCAAACCCTGAGTAATACCAGAAGCTGAAACACAGAGCTCTTACAGAAATCGAAAAGGCCTATGTGCATCTTTAGGAAGAGAGTAGAAAAAAGTTTGAAAATGTGTTTTAGATTAACATATGAAAGTACTGTGTAACAGTATGAAATATTCTCAGAGGCAGTCATCTTATAAAAACTGCTTTCTGGAATTTAATTATTCAATTTCTGTAAAAATTTATTTTAAAAGATCAAGAAATTAGCTATTAATAAGCCAAGGGTAATGAACACGAAGCTTGATTCTAATAGGATGAATTTTTGAAACCTAAAAAAAAACTTTCTCAATGTTAGTTCCTAAACTGCACTGTGGAAGCTGTTGTGAGTTGCTTAAACTTTCAGAGGCAAGAGGTCACACATATTGTAGTGTTCAAAAAGACAGACCCTGATTATTCAATGCATAAAATATCAGAATTGTTATAAAGACTGTAAGTTTCAAACTGTAATTGTGTTACTCACAAAAGTAAAGCCTACTTGCCTGAACAAAGCAAATGATGGTTCTTCCTTACAGTGTAAAATTTATTTTCAGTAAGATTTTGTGTTCTGGATGAACTGAACATAGCTGGCCAGAAAGCAGAAGTATATAATCTTACCAGTCCCACACACTAATTTTGTTGAAGGTTGCAGTGTTTCTTTATTTTATCTTTATTTACTGGAGAAAATTTGTTGGGTGATGGTGACTAATAGCTGAACATCTGGATGCGGTGACCTTTAAAACCCTTTAGTCATTACTGTGCCCAATTAAACTCAATATCAACAGAAGTGCTTGCATTTTGACTGGACTAATATAAATCACTTTGCAAATACATTGTGCAAAGAGGGAGAAGTATTACCATCCTGGGCTCATTCCCCTCTGACTTCAGCAGGATGGGTCAGGAGCTAAGGATTTGTTTTGGTTTTTGTTTCCAAAGTACAAACTTTGACAATTAAGAAAATTAGTTAATGAAGTTAACTGGACTACATAGCTCAAAAACTTCAATGTGGAACAAGACTGGAATTTATCTAAGTCAAACATACAAAAATTATCTGGGACTCACATCTCATCCAGAGAGAAAAAAACTTAAGAAAGCTTTCTAAAGACCTAACTGGATAAATAACCATCTCATAAAAAGGGTATTAGAAGTAAACAGGGAGCCTATCTGGAATGGGAAAAGGACTGATCATTAAAGAAGGCTATACTTTAAAGGTCAAAAAGTGCAAGCACAAAGTGACAATTTTGAAAAGTCAGGCTGGGTTTCCCTTTACAAAGGAAAATAAAACAAGTGAGCAAAAGACTCTTCTAATAATGTCTAAAACTTGGAAGTCCGACTCCTGTTCAGTTAAGGGTACAGATAAAAGACAATCTAATGTGGCACCAAACCCCAACATTCAACAGAGCAACTGTTGGAATGAGGAGATGGAGAGAAAAAAAAAAAAAGTGCCACATCTAAAATGGAAAGAAAACCCAAATCTAAAGTCAGTCAGGGCACTGTGTGGGACAGGGATGGTGGTCCCCTGGGCCTGGGGCTGGGGGTGTCAGAGGCTCCCTGGGGCCCATTGCTCCCAGCAAGGGCAGGCCAGGGGGGCAGCTGAGGCAGCCCCAGCCCATTTTGGGCGCCTCCCTGGGGAAGGCAACAGGCCAAGGCTGGGCCGGGGCTTTGGCCTGCAGGTGGGGGTCAGGATCCAGGCCAGTGAGGGGACCCAGGGTCAGACCCAGGCCAGGATGAGTGGGCAGGGCTGTGGGGACAGGAGTGGGTCAAGGCCAGGCTGGGATATCAGCCAGTGGGGCGGGCCCCGCTCAGCAGGGCCCATGGACAGGCAAGACAGAGCTGTAGCAGGGCTGGAGACAGCATCCTACGGCCTCTCTGGGGCAGGCGCTGATGGCCCCAGGGGCTGGGATGGGGTCCTGGGCCACGGGCAGTGTGGGGGAGCCCCGGGGGAGGCAGGCACATTAGGCCGCCTGAGTGCACTCAGGGCCCTGGCAGAGCTTCCCCAGTGTTAAGCACTTAAACAAAGCAATCAGAAGCCTGGTTTTCCCATGCTCCTTTGAAGTCGATGGAAAAAAGCCTCTATAAGCAGCAATTCAAACTGCCTAAGATTTAAATTGGTGTCTGAAAATTCCTGTCTCTCCATTGACAAGTAGGAGGTCTTTGGGTGGTGCCTGCATTCATGTGTTGTGAAGTTATATGCTGAATTTGGGAGGGCTGGTAAGCATCATTTCAGAACTTTAACAAAACTGACTCATAAAACGTAGCAAGAAATAATAAAAAATTTGTCAAGTTGAAGATTGTCTTTTAGACCTAGAAGATATACAATGGCAGAATTTGTATTTAAAAGAAGAAAAATGAGATCTTGGGTGGCTGAGGAACCATTGTTTAACCTTTGTAATATGGAACACCTGGAGGAAAGAGTAATTAAAGATTTCACAATAAACAGAAAATGACATAATATACAATAAGTTTATCAAAGTTAATCACTCCATGCCAACAGGAACCTTCTGATATCACTGTTTTCTAGACAGTGTATATATCCAAAGAGCATTTGATGTTATGTCACATGGGAAACTGTTAATTTTACTACAATAAAATAAATTATGAATTTGCAAAGGTGAGATAATGATAGATTGTGATGAAGGTAACTATCAGGGTAGAGACAGTGCAATTCTTTGGAGAGAATGCTGTTTAGTATTTCTAGTTAGTGGCTACAGGCTAAAAAGCAGACGTTTTCATAGAGCTTGTTAATGGTAGCACGTTAGGAGATGTTGGGTGTGTTTAGACTGGGTGTCACATTATACTACACAGCTACCAAAAGTCCCAGTTCTTGAATTGTTTGCATTGATGGCCTACCTGGAACATGTCACAGTTCCCTTCTGGTCCAGATATCTCAGTATCTTTCTTCTGTAAATTGAAGCTTGGCAGAGAGGAGGCTGCTGTGGATCTTGCCCTGAGGTAGGGTTAGGAGAACCCTTAACATCAAGCGGGTTAAATATAAACATTGTCACTGTAAGAATGATGACTTAGAGGACTGAAGTGCTAGGAATAAAATTATATTCAACAGTACAATGTGCCCAGACTTACATGTGGATCTCGTAACAGAGAATTATTCTATAGTTCATCAGGCATAAATGCAGAAGCAGAGAAAGATCAGGTACTTAAATTTTGCTCTGTGAACACTACTTGAAAGAACTCAACCCATTTGTCCTGGTAAAGGATAGAGACCTATTACTGTTCTCTATTAATAACAGGAAGGCAGAAAACTATTTTAAGATAGGCTGCATTTCAAGAACAAGAAATTGGCCATGAGCACCCTTAGCATGAAACAAAACACTAACAATATAACGATATCTAAGTATCAGAGCAATAAAATTCTGGAAAGTCTTTCCAATGGGACAATCATAAGGTGAAGATTTATTTATTTATTAATCTATCTATTTCTATATTTTTAATATTTTCATTTTTTCATCATTGTTATAATGAAAGATATTCAGGTGTGACTTCCTAAGAACTTTAAGACAGACTTTCTGTAAGTTCCTATAGTGAAGAAGTTCACAGAGTGATGCCCTTCCTTCAACCATTTTTTCTCTACATTAAAATGGGTGCCCTCAGGATATGCCAAAGGAACCCTCTTATTTCTTCATTGTGGAGGTCACTTCTCTGAAAAGAATTATGTCCTTTGCATTGTCATTCCTTACTATGCTTTTGACATGAAAAAATCATGTAAAGGTAGATTACCTGAAGATGAAAACTGGATTGTTTCACTCTTTAGGAAGAAGAAGAAGAAACCCATGACAGTTATATATAGGTAGATTGTTTAGTATTTATGCATGATAAGTCTTGGTGAAACTCATACGATTCTTTTAATCTGCCAGCAGTATTAAGTAGTATTCAGGGAAATGAAGATAATCATGCATTCAGTTTGCTGTCTCTGGCAGTACTAAAATGATAACAGGGTGAAAGAATTCAAATGCAAAATACCTGAAAAGATTACATTACTAAAGAAAAGAACAAGAATCAAAAATGTGCAAGCTGGCAAAATAAAAGGTGATTTGGAGTCATTGACCCCAAGTTGGAAACTCTGAAATGGAGAATTATTATTTAGAAGGATGCAAAGGTTTTACAATAAAAAGACGTGTTATTTAAAACCAAAACCTGACTTTCTTACAAGCCCAGCTGTGAGGCAATGTGTAAAGAGCTTGACATCTGATTAGCCCTAATACTGGTAATGTAAATTTGAAAGCCACATTCTACATTACAGTTTTACTTTCTGCTTCCTGTTCTTCTGAAAAAGATGTATTAAACCTACGCATAGTAGGTGTACTGTCCTATCATGAGGTAGGACAGCTTTTCGGCACCATGTGTTGATGAGTGGCATATATATCTCATTTCTTCTCTTCTTCCCTCCCTCTTCTCTCTACAGTATTGGCAGGTCACAGTGAATGGTTATAGCAGTCTCACAGGTTGTATCTAAACTGATCTGTAGGTGTGAATGCAATGTGAGTCAAAAGCTTGATTCCTGGTAATTCAGGTTAGGGCGCAGGGCCGGACACTTGCTCTGATCTGATCCAGTTTCCTGGGTATTATTGTCTGCAAACCAGAAGGTGAGGGAAGAAGGGAATATAATTTGTACCTGTCATGGAATGAATGCTAATTGAACTGAAGGAAGCAAATGTTTCATTATTTGGGCAGCATCTAGTTTCATAAATTGTCTGTGAGTCATATTTTCCCTGTGAGTTTTCCCCTCCATTTCATTAAAAAACGCACAAAGAACATTGTGTTTATTTCTAATTTCTAAAATATTTATATGGTATGTATTTGAAAAGTAAGAAAACTTTTTAAGAGTAATTTTTAATGTCTTTTAAAAAAATATTGTAATGTATTTATTGTTATATGCAATAAACCAAACTTTTGCTAGTATTTTTTATAATTAAATTTTGATGTTTACAAAGAAACTCAACTCAAGATTCAGATACCTAAATTTAGTTGTCTATGATATAGATGGTCTGTGTATGATCTAGATATGTAAGATCCCATTACCATCACTGGAGGTCTGCATTCACATCACTCAAATGCGGACACTAAATTTGGTTAGATGACTAGGTTCTTTTGACTCTGTTGACTGTGCTACCAAAGGACTTGATTCAGTTGCATACACATAGGTGACTAGTGCAATCTGAGATGCTGTGGAGTGTCTGAGACTGTTGCATAGGATTAGAAGATATCACAAAAGAATTGCAGGAGATCCATACTCTACTGTATCAGCAGTGGGAGGTCAGGTATGTTACCCTGGGGAATCTCAACCAATGTCGATATCTACCTGTATTTAGAAACATTATGCAATTTGTCCCCTACATTTGCAGAGATTATAATGAGATTAGTTGCATGTAGATATTTACAAGTAAACATATAAATTCACAGGTCTCAATGTCATGTCTAAATCCGGATTGGAATCCCACTCTTCCCAGCTGGAAAGCAGCTTTGCAAAAAAAGGCCTGGAGATCCTGCTGGACACCTAGATGAACATGAGCCAGCAACGGGCCCTCACGGCAAAAAAGACAAATGGTATCCTGGGCTGCATTAGGAAGAGTGTTGCCAGCAGGTTAATGGAGGCAATTCTTCCCCACTGGTGAGTCCACACCTGGAGCACTTTGTCCATTTCAGGGTTCCCCAGTACAAGAGACATGGACGTACTGGAGAGAGTCCAACAAAGGACCACAAAGATGATTAAAGCACTGGAGCACCTCTCATATGAGGAAAGCCTGAGAGAGTTGGGACTGTTTAGCTGGAGAAGGGAAGGCTCAGGGGAGATCTTATCAACCTATATAAATATGAGGAAGAAGAAGACAGAGCCAGACTCTTTTCAGTGTTGCCCAGTGACAGGAGAAGAGGCAATGGACACAAACTGAAGCACAGGAGGGTTCTGTGTGAACTTAGGGAAACCCTTTTTTACTGTCAGGGTCACTGTGCACTGGCACAGGTTGTGTGGAGAGATTGTGGAGTCTCCATCCTTGGAGATATTCAATAGCCATCTGGACATAGTCCTGGGCAACGTGGTCTAGGTGGCCCTGCTTGAGCAGGTGGATTGGATCAGATGACCTCCAGAGGTCCCTTTAAACCTCAGCTATTCTGTGTGATTCTGTGAAAATGACAATTTTCAGTCTCATAATCTCCTTGGCATAGTTTCTTCCTTTACAGAATAATAACCAGAAGAAGAAACTAAATTTTTTTTGAGGCCAAAATAATGTTTATAAAGGAGACTGAAAATCCTCTCTAAATAAGAATACTATTGCAAGGAGAGTATTCAAAATACATGATCTCATAATGTTATATGCTGTGTATTTAAAATTAATGCTTTGGGATTTTTTTCAGTATTCTTGAGAATATGGGTTTCAGAACTCCTTTATGCAGGTGACTAATCTTACTTTTTGTTTAAGATCACTAACTGAAACTTTTAAAAATAAGTACCTTCTAGAATTTATATTGAATAGACCATAAGTAAACCAATTAAATCCTCCTCCGCCCCCCCCCCCCCAAAAAAAAACCCAAACCCCACCTATAACATTTTCAAGCCATATGGTTTCCATTCACAGTCAAGTACTATTTAAATAATAAATATTTCACAATTTTACCTGATGTATTTCCCTTCTGAAGGAAACAATTGTCAGAGAAATCTCTGAGGCAGGGTATAGGAAGATAGGGATTACTTTCCTGAAAACAAGACAGGTCCTGCCGTTCAAAGTTAGGCTTTCTGAATTTCTTCAAGAACTACAATTCCACCTTGAGTAGCCAAATTTAGGGACTTTGATGGAGGAGATAAATGATGTAGTGCCACAAATTAAGTGACCATAAGGAACACATATATAAAATAATCCTTTAATCGTTTGTGAGTGGTTCTAATCAAGAAGAAAAGGCTGAGAGAAACAAAAATGTAATTAAGAAAGTAGTAATAGGAAAAGACAGAACAATATCCTCTCAAAACAGACAAAAATCACAAGCACTTACAAAGTGTCAGATTTCCTTTTAAATTTGAGCCTCCATAAAATGTTATTGTATGTAAGCTTAAAAATTAGCTGTCAGATTAAAATCTGCTTGAAGAGTGAAAGATAAAGGAATATATTCAAGCGCTTAATTCATGAAGTTAGACCTGTAAGCAAAACCAAATAGGCATCTAACTTGACTTTTAAATATTGTTGACAAATATGTACATTAAATTTAAATATAATTAACTTTATCATCTTACCTTGTCTTTGTTATAAAAAGTACCAGAAAGAAAATGAACTGAAATGATTACTGACCTGTGTAAGTATCCACATAACAGCCATTTTCTCAGACTTTGCCTTGCTCAAACTAGAACTGGTAAGCCTTTTCTCCACTGCCTGCCAATGGACTCTCTGGCCTCATTCTTCTTCCTTTTTTTTCCCTCCTTTAGTTTTTATGGTCTTATTCCAGAGGCAATTTGGCAGTAGATATCTTATTTCTTTTTCACCCACTCTGTCACTTCCCCACTTCAGATGCTCCCAGCACACCTGTGAAAATAAAAGAATGTGCCATTACTGAATTTTACAATGAAAGAGCTGAACTCTGTAAGTGATCTTAAGTTGGTGAGAAAAGGTGTGAAAAATTGCACATCAAACTAACATTATCACAAGAAAAAATATGACAGACATACAGATCAGACCAGTTGCTGTTTTCAAATGATGTTGCTTCATATGCTGCGGTGAAGTGACCGGATTTATACCTTCCTGAAAAGAAGAGAAGAGAATGTTTCAGTTAGAAGGGACCTACAATGATCATGTAGTCCAAATGCCTGACCAATTCAGGGCTGACCAGAAGTTAACTGAGAAACTGTTTCTATGGGAATCCAATCTCTGTGAATCATATCTCTCTATATATGTTTACATAAGTTACATAGGTAAGGCACAGGATAAATCTGTGTTGTTGAGGACACTCAAGAGCAGAGTCCTGAGACAAGACTTGCAGCCCATTTATTTGAAGTCATGGTTTCAGATGTGGCTGGCAGGTGTCTTAGTGCAGAACTCAAAGCCTCCTGCCTCAGGAAGCCCCACAAATTAACATGCTGCTGGACATGTCCGCTCAGGCCCTCCACAAGGCAGCTTTGTGGATGGTAAGAAATATGACATGACTTTCCCATGGAAAGGAAGTGCTCTTTAAGAAAGGTGCAAATATTGCTATAGATTCAGAAAGCAATTTAGGGTTTCAAAAGAAAGAAAAAGCTGCAGGCAGTAAACCAGCAAGGACCTCACCTGACATATATACTCTAAGTTGTTAAAGGTGGGATTTTTAATAGCCCTTGCAACTGTTCATAATAAAATCAATTGGCAGATTTTACCCTAGATACACTGAGGCAAAACCAGGTTAGTGCTGAGTGGCAGTGATAACATCATAAAACAAAAGAAATCTTTCTGGAATGGCCCTCTGTGCAAACCCTGGATTATCACACATTCCTGAAAATGTCTGTGGTAATTTGCTATGACTACGAGGAACTGTGTTCCCATTTACTGCGCGTTTCAGCAGTGGCGACCGCTCAGATCCTGTTTTGTATATTTGTTATCTCCTGCCTTGTAGGTTACTCTCAAAGAAAGAAACAGCGTGTAATAAGAGCCTATGCATTATCGGTGGTGACGATAGCAAATAAAACCTGAAAGGTGTTATGATGTATTTACATTTGACTGCAAGACCCTCTGTTTCGATTTAACAAATTAGCTTCTCAGAAGTTTGTTCATCTGAACAGCAGCTGTTTGCCATATGGATCAAAACTGCGTTTGGCAAATGGAATCATTTCCTCATGCCCATCTGATTTTCATGTACAGTCATATATCTGAATGTTTAAGGGAGGAGTTTGCTGGTCTACTGAGGGTGGTTCAGCTGAGAAGTGTTTATTTTGAATCCCAGTTTTCTTTTGCTTTTTTTTTCTTTTCCCCAGAAGGTTCTTCTCCTGCAGAAAACTTAAACCAAAACAAACCAAAAAGCCCTAACCCCAAAACTTAATAGAGTAATCTGAGGAAAATGAGAGGCAGTGGAAAAGTGAGAGAGAAATATTTTTTAATCTTAACAAAACAAGCCAAATAAAATATTCTGGGTGAAATTCTGGCTCCAAGGAAGTACAAAACACTGTATATCTTGTATCTTCTAAATACTTGATTACTATCAATAAAATCAATAATTTTACTGAAGAATAAAGGAAGTTGATGACTGTCCATTATAATATTAGCAAGAAACACTACTAGTAGTGATACTTAAAAATGTTGACAAGGAAGTTCCCAATTTACCTAATTACGGTTGAAGTCTATTAAACACAATTATGCAAATATAAAAAAAAAAATACCCTTTCCCTTTATGGGTTATAATCCTATGAGCACATAATTTTTTTTTAGTTATAGACTTCTAGCACTGCTCTTGCAAAGCTGTCACAGCAGATTTCATGCTTTTAATGAATGAACAGAGCCTCACAACACCTTCTGGATATTATGGGTAAGAATTGTTGCAATCAGTAACTAAAGCAAGTGAGATTAAGAAATTTATTCATGGACGGAATGCATATCCAGATTTACATATTATGTTCACATGTTCCCATATGGATTCCTACACTAACAACACAAATCACAGAACATCAGAGAGATAATAAATACATATAAATTAGGTAATGTATAATTGTGGATTCATTTATAACTTTGGTGTGCTGTCCTGATGACCAGAACACTGGTTTCATTGACCTCTTGAGCTCTTGACTCATGACTTATTTAATCAGAATCATAGCTACACAGGAAATTACTTTTTATTTTTCTAAGAAGGTTTTTTTGGGTGGTGGGTTTTTTGTTTTTTGGTTTTTTTTAAACTTTTCTAGGTTTTTCCTGTCTTTGATGACATGTCAAAAATTGATATTTTGGGGAACTAATATTAAAAGTGTATTGAATAACAACAATTGAAATGGATCATTCTATTTTAATTCTATTCTATTTTATAGTTTTTTCTGTTACACATTAATTCTGATTTTAATTTAAAAGATCTAGAAACTTCTTTGAAATGGAAAATGTCATTTTATATCCTGGTATCTGTCAAAAAGTTCAGATTGTTTTGTAATTTCAGAGCTCCTTAGAAATAGAATAAAGATATTTGTAGAATGTACCCTTTCTTCAGTTTTTGTTTTGATTGCATTCTGATTTTAAAATATCTGACCTGCAAATTCCCAGTCAATTTTAATTAACATTCAGGATTCTGTAAGTAGTTTGATGTAACATATATATACACTATGTATATTAGCAATAGAGATAATTTCTTTATTGATCATGTTCTGGAAATTTAATGCATTCAAAATAACTTTCTCAATCATATAAATGTTTCATACCTTCTAATAGATTTTATCATTCCTTTTTTGGAGCTCCATTCACCCCTGTTGTCGTCAGTTGTGATACATTCAACAAAGAATGTAAAAGGCAGGGACTGTAGGTTTTTTTAAAACTAGGAAACTAGTCCCCTAAAAGGAATCTATAACCCGGAGCTGGATGCCTGCACTGCTTAGACAAATTTAAGAAGCTGCATCATATTCCAAATTGTAAATATTCCCTTAGCTACCTTTGGTCACATTGGTGCATTCACATAACAGAGTTGGACAATTCAGAGGTGCTGCCTTTGGCTCCTGAAGAATATATGCATGGTAGCATGGTGCTATGCCTAACAGCCTTAACTTAACCTCAGAAAGTGTAATTAGCTCAAATCCAACACAGGAATGCTGTGCCTCTCCTATTTCTGGTTCTAGAAACAGATAGGAGCAATCTTGGAGATATCTTTGCATATGTCAGTAAAGATTTATTGAACCTGGATACTAGACCGAGAAGTGAACTGGAAAAGCTTAAGTATGGGGATTAATCCAAGTTTTTCTCCAGAGTTAAGTTCCTGATTCATGGTTTCTTTTAAGTATCAGGGGATTAGAACCCTTAGGTGAAACAATAGATGTTTAAAACAAATATTGAAATACTGCAGCTAGGGTCCTTTTTTTTTCTTTTGCTGTGGTGTGCATAGAAGAACACTCAGGAAATGTGAGATAATGGTTCATTGTCCCCCAAAATTGTTATTGACAATTTAAGAGTTAAGAAATCTTAATTTCAGCCTGCTGAGTTGCAGGCTGGACTCAAGCCTGAGTGTTGTACTGAGCCATTCTGTTACCTGTCTTTCAAACCAAAATCTGAAATCCACGGTAAATTTTCCATAGATTCCTGAGGAGTCTGTATTACAACATAAACATATGAACATGGCAGTTTCATGTGAATCTGCTGGTTTCAGGATGGTTTTCTAATTCATTAGAACACTTTTGGTGCACTAGAACAACATAATTTCTGCCCTTTACCTACTTTTTACCTCACTGGATGTATTTTCTTAATTCTTAATTTTTTTCCTATTCTCCTTATCTGTTAGTTTGATTATCTTCTTGCAATCAAAATCAATGAGCAAATATCAGCTAAAAGGAGTTATGCTGAAGACACTCAGAAAGCTAGGAATCTGACCGAGAGGAAGTAAATACTTCTAATATACTTTGAGGGCAACCCGAAAGCTGCCCTGAAAGTCTATTCTGTCCAGTCGGGTTAATTGTGCCCCAGAATGCCTATTTATTTCTAACAATACTACAGTGAAAGCTAAGTGATTACCTCAGATGTAATTGCCAAAAACATAGACATCTAGCATTAGATGAAATTAATACCACCCAAAATCAATAACCAGGCAGAAGTGAGACACCCATGTAAACATTTCCATTGGGAAAAGAGCCTTAGTGTGGAGTCATTATATGCTTCTTTAAGTTTTTTGTGACCAGTCAATACTCATATGCCGTGTAACATGGCAAAATGGTGTGTGTGCTTTTCAGAGTTCACCACTGACCCCACTGCCTCCAGCCCAGCTGTTTTCTGTGGGATGTGGCAGGTAGCTGAAGGCAGCACAGGGACAAACAGGTGTATTCTCAGGAGGAGGCATGTGCAGCCAGGCAGCTGGGCTTCCTTTGGTAAGGCTGGAGGACTACAAGACAGAAATATGTAGGAAATACAGGGTATAACATGACAGAAGTACAGTGTGACTTAAGCAGAAATATATGTTTTCCCATCTATGATAGAATTTTAGGTGTCAATGATTTGCCTCCCTTCTTGTAATATTTTTACAGACTTCATGGACTCTGGAATATATCTGAAAATTTTCTTATGTTCCTTATTTTCGCTTTTGGTTCCCTGGTGTGTACATAAAAATGCCTTTTAAAATGGATTTGTGGGTAGGCAACCTTCCATTCCGAACACAGATGGTACATCTGCATTTATTATTTAGACATGCTAAGTGGAACACTTTTTTACAACCTATTGTAACTATACTTTGTTCTCTCTGACTTATTAAATTTGGATATGATACAGTGACTCTTTTTTTAAAAATAGAACTTTTGTGCTCTGTTACCTTGTTTAAAAAATGAATAAACAAACTGCTTTATCCTTTTGCTGCAGTTGCTGTTCCACAGCCTTCCTGCCTGCAGAGATTTTACCTACAAGGAAGGTTGCATTGTTGCCTCGTTGTTCATCAAGTATGTGATCAGTCTTGGCTTAAACAATGTGATGCACTGCTGAAAAATGCTTTTCCTTCCTGTTGCAGTTATGGCATGTTTGACTGAATACTCATTTCACCATGGTTGCTACTTCACTGGAATTTTTGCTGGCCAGATGACCTACAATTCTCAGTTTGAACGTGTATTTTTCTGTCCTGACATTCTTGTCATTGAATTACATCACAAAATCTAGCTGTTTGTTCAGACTTGATTTTACAAGGCTGAGATTTGTATTTAATCATTTTTGTTGTGTTTTGGCTCAGGATAAAATTAAATGAGTTTTCCACTTCACTCCATAAGGTTTTGATCAATAGTTTGGTTTGGAGTCAAAGTCCTTTGAAGTACCTTCTCCATTTTGAGAAAAATAGTCCCATACACCTAGACCCAAGAAAGTTCTTTTGAATACATGTCTAAACCCATGAGTAGTCCTATAGATATAGATGAGAGATAACCAAGGATTTAAATTTGTGAGCATGTCTTATTACCTCTTTAAAGGTGTCACACAGAACAACAACTAGTTTATATTATTGACGATGAAGAATAAATTTTAAGGCAAAACTAAACTTCACTTGTGTCATACCTTTTCTAAAACGTACTGGATGTCAAGTAGACTTTTACATGCTTTTCTGAAGCTCTATGTAAAAGAGAATGGCTATAAGAAAAATTTAGAAAATTGTTACAACAGTTTCTGCTTTTTGGCCTGCAGAGTGCTACAAAGCTTATGCAATATCACAGACTGGGGGGCACATTCCTCATGTATCCCTCTGTAATGCCTGCTCCCAACTGTAACACCTTCAGGTGTGATCTTTGTGGTCAGTATAAAAGCTGGTCTCCGCTGTTAACCTCCATCTTTTAACTTCCCTGTAACAGGAGAACCTTGGAAATAAAGATTTAATAGGCTGCTGTTTATTGTGCCAGTATTTTATCTGTACTAGATGGATACACTGATGTACGTGTTAGAACATTTCAAGCTGTTACTGTTCCTTTACCTCCTTAAAAAGGTTCTTTGAAAATCTATTGCACTTTGAAGAAGTATTTTCTCTGGTTCTATTGTAACTTCATATTTCAGCAGTCACTCAGGTGTCTGCAAAGTCAGGAAAGACAATTAACAGGACAATAGTTAGCATATCTCAGTATGCCACCTAAAAATGCCTACCAGCTGGAGTTGTAGTTGCTAAATTTTGCCCCCAGATTCATGATACTTTGTAAACTTTTCTTCTGGTGTTTGCTTCATAGGCCAAAAATTAATTCATAAATCTTAGCTCATTTAACTGTATTTTTAAATTGATGATAGACAGGAAGACTTCTGTAATTGTGTGAGGTTTTAATAAAACTTTTAGAAGAGAGAATGAGAAAGAGAAAAAGAAGAAAGGAAAGAAAAGCAGAAAGGCAGAGAGAAAGATAAAGGGAGAGGCTGATGGAGGGAGAGAGAGACAAAAGGAGAAAAAGAGAGAAAGAAATAGAAAGAAAGAGATAAAGAAAAATGAAAAGAGGAGAGGGAGAGGAAGTGAGAAAAGGACAAAAAGAAAAAGAGAAAAAGAGAAAGAATGAGAAAAGGAAAGAAAGTGAAAGAGAAAGAAAGAAAAAGAAAGAAAAGTAAAGAAAATATTAAATTCCATATATACTGTCAACTACTGGCAATGAGGCATATAAGTGGTTTACCAGAGTAATTAGTGCTCCCAAGTTTTTTTAAAGTGTGATATACAGCATCCAAAATTTTGGTTAATTATGTCTCCCATTAAAAACTGGAAGATTATTTCCAGATACAGAGTCAGCTTTCCACACCAGTTCTTTCAATGGGACTATATCAGACATCCTTGTCATAAAATACAGATTAATTGTAGATAGTGTGCTTGCTATTTTAATCTTGGGAAAAAAATACCAGATTTTTTTTTTTTTTTTCCTGGAGAAACTATAAGAAAAGTTGTTTAAATGTTGTTCATCTCAAGCTGAGTGACATAGCCCTCCATTTCCTGTGGGTACTCAATGCACATTCTCAGTGGTTTATTTGAAGTGCTTTCATAACTGAAGGACATGTGCATAAAATAATCTCAGGCAAAACTAAAGACAGTTTGTTGCCATTGCTCTTTAATATGTGAATTGAAACCACATTGTTTTATCTACTGGGAATAATTGAAGAAATACATTGGAATGGTAAAAAATAGCCCATCAGATATGTGGCATGTAAATCTACGTATTATGAGAATTGATGGGTTTATTTTCTTATTAAAAATTGTTTATTCAAATGTTTACATGAAAATCAAGTAAAGGACAGAGGGGTTCTTGGGTTTTGGGTTTTTTTTTTCCTTCTTAAGGAAAAGTAATAAAATTATAACACTGAACATTTATTGTTCCATAGTATGAAGAAGCTATTATTTTTCAGCTTTTATATGTGAAAAATTTTGTACCAGAAGTAAAAAAAACAACTCACAAAATTGTATATTTGAAAATTCCTTTCCCAGCTAATTTAGCTCATATTTTTGTTTATCTGTTTACATTGGAACCTTGGTAGGCTGCATAAAGAGAGAAAAAAGTTATAAATCACCATAAAGATAATTACTTTCATAACACCAAAAATTAGGTGACCATCAAATGTTGGCAGGTTCAAAAACATTCTAAGGAAGTATTACTGCAAACTTGTTCTGTTTTTATACTTCTCCCTAGACAGCCTTCACTGATTACTCTCAGATAAAGTTTCTTGTCTATGTGGACTTGTCCTTCAACCTAATCTGCAGATTCTTAAATTAAAACCCAGTGTTACTGATCTGGGGAGTTAAATACACAATGAGTATTAATCTGTATCTTGCTTTTATAAGAAAGACTTCAAAAAAACTTGTAGTAATAATACCAAGTCAGAAATAATGTGTTTCTGTTTAGAATAGACCACAACTGCTATTCAGCAGAAAAAATACTTTTCCATAAAGTTTTTTCTATGCCACTATTGTAAATACTTTTGTTGCTTTATGTGTATTCCTATCAATCTGATTTTATTAAGAAGATAATTTTATTTAATAATCTGATAAAAAATATTGAAATAGGCCATCATACCAGCTTGCTTAACAGTAGTGTTCCAAATTCAAAAACTTATTCTTTAATTGATGTTTCATTTTGGTTGTGAAGAATGGGATCAAATTTTGGGAAAGTTGAGCAAAGCTGACGCCCATGAACAAGCAGACAGCTTTAGAATTGTAACTTCAGACCATAGGCGTCTAGATTCTGCTTCAGTCTTATTTCTGCTACAGAAGTTGGTAGCAAAATCTTCAGCAGAAGAATATGCTAAGGTGAGAATATACTCTGTCACTGTTTAATGTGCAGTGAAGCCTAGTCATCCATGCTCAAATTTCACCTTTAAGAAGAAAGCTTGGCAAAAATTAATCTCTATGAAAAGTGGGGATTGGGTACTTGGTAAAAATAGACACCATAGTGTTGAGGTATGGAACACTAAAAATAGTGGAGAGAAAATGTGTATGTGTTTTACTGGCATAGCAAACAAAGAGCAATCACACTGTTATCAGTGTCATTTCAGTACCAGCGTTGAAATACCTGTGTAAGATCTTTAAGGGACAAAACTGAACTGAAAAGGGTTTCTCTTCAGTATATAGAGGAAACAGCAGAGAAATTTAACAGTTTGTCCTAGTCTTCCTTTGAGAGTTCCTGTCCTGATTCTGCAGCCACATGTCCCTTTTCCCTACTTGACTATTTTCCAGTAGCTGCATTACAAAGCTCATATCCCAAACAAGGAGACTTTGATTCAAATAAAGTACCCAAAGCTTGTTCTTGAAAAGAAGTCAAGCTGAGATTCCTCCTCTGATAACAGCTTTTCTGATGTCTTGGCAAGCTTTCTGTCTCTGCAGTTTCAAACCTTAAACCAGGAAAGATCAGTGCTTTATGGCCATGAATTGTGAGTTCTTTTTTGTTGTTTGTGTTTTCTCTGAGCTGCTATTAATACATCCTCATGTCTGAGAGATTGCTAGGAAACTGATGAATCCCTGTTTAGTTTTTTTTTTCTAAAAATCTTTAACAGCACCCTAGGTAGAAATTCTCCTCTTTGATATGAAATCCTAGAGAATTTACTCTTGACAAGAAGTTCTGGAAGTCTTCATTCTCTGGAATTCAAAGGGCTAATGCTTTTGTTTCTGGATTTTTGAATTGCTAAAGTTATTCCATGATACATAATTCATAGTCAAACACTGGCTTAATTTTATTCTTTGTTACTCTAAATATATTGAAGAAAAATTTTTAAAAGTCTACCAGTCTGAGAGATATTAATAGTATTTTTATAGCAATACCTCATTTTGTTAAACATCTCTACGTTATTTTTTTTGTAGCTGGTCTTTCAGCAGCAGTTTTGGTAGGGTCTTCTCAGCATAACTCGCAATGATGTTTCTTTTACAGAAGTATCGTATTGGAAGATAAGGACCCTTCACTGTCTGTCAACCGTTTTACCTCCTCTGAGGGTAAAATGTATACTACAGAGAACCTGTTTTAAACTTTTGCCAACTTAAAAGCACACATTTAAGATGAACAAAACAATACATGGGCTTGTATTAACATCTCTCCATTGTTTTTGTCAAAATTTTCCTGGAAAATTTTTTTGTTTGTTTATTGTTGGGATTTTTTAGATGATTTTTTTTTTTAAGTGAAAATGGTGTCCTGATTTGAAATCCTTCAAAAGTTTATTTTTAAAGTAAGAGCAATTACAGAAAATAAAAAATGCTCTAGGAAAACCAAAAGTTATTCTCCAGTTTGGGATTTAATACATAAAAAGATCTTAGAAAAAATACCATCAGTTTTATGGTTTAACCAGTTAAATGAAAAAATATTGTCAGGTGTGTTCAGTGGTTTTACTTAAGTACACTCTTGGTTTTCACTGACTTAAAAAATGCAGAGGGAAGAGTGAATTATCTGTACATATAAAAGTTTCAGAGTAAGCATTACTGTAATGTCAAAATCACATATATACACACCTTAGCTCAGGCACTACGATCCTTAAACTGCTTTAAAAAGTGGGTGATTTTAAAATCAATGTGATTTGCAGATTTCCTTAGTGGCTGAATATTTTGGGCTCATATTTTCAAGATTTTCAAAAATAAAAAAAAGAAGAAATGCATTTAAATATACATATACACAAATGTAGATTTCCTTGATCATGATTAAGCTTTGTAGTTTACCTAAATATGCAAAGGAATGAAGGTTTTCTGAATCAAAAAAAGAATAACAGCTGGAAAAAGGGAGATCTGAAGACTGGGTGATAACCACAGGTGAATTTGGCCAAGCCTCTGATTTTCAGACTACTTTGTCCTAGAGAATGTGTCTTCTAATAAGCATGAAGTACATTTCTTTATTTGCTAAAAATGAAACACTTATGGAGAAGCACAAATGGATGCATATTTGAATGGTTAAACAGTATAGAGAATAACTGTCCTCAGAGAAGTAACTCAGTAACTATGGCATGTAAATTAAGGCCTTCTGGGGCTGTTGCTTCATAACAAATGTATTTAGCTTCTGTTTGTTTTTCCAATGGCCAGTACCACAACTTGATTTTAGTAGACTAAGGTCAAAGAGAGGTTCATTTTTTCTTACATTCTTGTACAAAAAAAAAAAAAAATCTATTGTAAAAGTTTTGCAGATCAAATTAGGCCCTGAGTAATACAGGAAAAGTACATTAGAATCTATTTAACAGTACTGCCAGTGATGTTTATCCTTTCTAGACTTGGAGTGGCAGAGACTAATAGAAGAGGAAACAAACAAATGTAAACAAAAAGTTTATTGTCCTCAGTCAATATACCTAAACTCTGAGTATGTATAAGTAACAATTCTTCTGAGTAGAGTGAGGGATTTTTTGTGTCCCTAGAATTGTATAGCCACAATGCAGCACATTCTCAAAAACTTCAAATAGATATTACTGGGAATTTTTATGAAAATAACCATTTTGCATGCACATTTGTTTGTAAAATTTATCTCCTTGTAGGTAAAACATTTAGGTGTGGAAATATCTAAATTTTCATCAGATAAAATTTGATCAGATATTTCTTACTAAGAGCAGTGTGCTGTATATCGATCCTTTCATTTTTCTTTTCTTTTTTTCTTTCCCAAAATGTTGGAAATATTAATTTCCAAACTGATTTTGAAGGGCTGTATTATCATCAGCTGCATTGTGCATCATGACATATTATGTGTGTTTGAATATTATGAATATATATGAATTATAACAGGTGGAACCAAGCACAACAAAGTCACTTCGGAGCTCATGTTCCTTTTTAACCTCAGCAACTTCAAAACCATATTTTTCATTCCCCAGGAGCATGCATTTGTGTATAAAATGATAATCTAGACAATTTCACATTTTGCATATGCCCTGCATTATTTTGCATATTTGTGCCATGAAAGTGCTCAGTCAAGGTGTGAAGCTACTTGCACAAGTCTGTTTTGGAGTAGAGGAAAAAGCAACTGCATAGTTTGAAGCCAAATCATACCATACCTTGAGCCTACAAAGCCAGGTAATAGCCCCTGACTGATTTTTATTTGTAACCTCTGACATGAGCTGAAGGAATAAGAAGCTTTTTAAAACTAGACAGTTTGGGTTATTAAATACACATGGAATTTTACCTGTGAATGCCGTGTTTGCAAAGGTGACTGCCTCAGGACTGTAGGTTAGTGTCTACATTGCAGAGGGAGGTGTGTCTCTTGTCTTCATTCCTGGGTTTCCCTGGTGACTAATCAACAAGAAGCCTCATCTGATGTGCCACACCCTCCCACTTCACTGCATGGGGCTTTTAAACACTTGACTGGTGTGGGGAACTTGTCCTTTGGGAGTAGCAGTTCAGATATGCAGCATTTAATATGATGACATGCAAAATCCTTTTCACTGAATCTAAAATGGTGGACTCAGAGGAGTTTCTGACCTTCTGCTTTCAACCAGACATTAATTCCTGTGCTTGGAACTTATGATCCCCTTCTTCCCCTTCTTCCTTTCAGCCTTCCATCCTTATTTGCCTTTTTCTTTCTGCATGAAGAAGGCTTGGGGACTAGGCTGGAAGGTGCCATGTGTCCAGCTGGGGCTCTGGCTGAGGTGCCTTAGCAAGTATTGACAACTTTCCCAGCACTGTTGAATCTCGTGGTCCATACCTCAGCCTTTTCTCTTCCTATTCTCAAGCTCCGTTTATAAAAAAAGACAATAAAAATTTATCCTGCTTGAAATGTGAAGCACAATTGCTTGGTTTAAACTTCTCAGACAGCCTGAGACTTTCTTATCAATCAACTCAATGTTGAACAATAATTACTACATGCACTTGCTTATTTTATTTGGCTTATTATCCAATAGGACCTTAACAGTGATACCTGTACCAGATAAATCAAGAAGTAAAAAGTTTTATTTTGTACACAAGAGGTGATTCATATAACAGATGCTGGTTCATTTAGAAAAGCTTTCTTTAAAGCTAATTGTGACTTGGTATTACTGTGTGTGTGTGTGTGTGTGAAGATTCCTGCTGAAACTGTGGATATCTAGCATTTCTGAATAGCAAATTACATCTGAAAAAAAGATCCAACTGTGGTTATGGTCAGAAAAGGGAATATAAAAATAGCAGTTTCTATGTATTTGGTCATGTCTGCTTCCTTTTCCAACCAAAATAAAGTTTTTCAAACTTTTTTATGCATGTAAGCAGTCCAGAGCAAATACATCTTTGGTAAAGTGTGCAGTAACTCTTTTCTTTTTAGATATCTTCCACAGAAATGTTATGCTACTTTCCTAATACAGAGCTATACTGATTTGAAAGTCAGGTTATCAGGGCAAGTTTGCAAAGCTGCCAAAAAAAAGAGAAGAAAAAAAAAAAAGAAAACAAAAAATCCCCACTCTCAGCTAAGCCACAAAACCAGAAAAAGATAAAGAGATTTATAGGTCAGAAAACATGGCCTCAAAAGGTCAGGAAGCATAACAGAATATTCTTGCATAAAACCTACTACTTTTGATTATCATATTTATATCTTTAGTTTCTCTATGTGCAGACTCAAACTTAACATGGAATTCTTTTTGAAAACTTAACCATGAAATGCAATTTTTGCAGCCTTCCTTCATATTGAAATTCATTCCAAAGTAAAATTTGATTGAACTGAACTAGACTATTATGCTTCAGCTGTAAAATAGATGGGGCAAGAAGATGCAGAAAAAGGATCATACTACACTTTGCAGTATATGATGCGGGACGAAAGGATATTTTTATTTCCCACATCCAGATGCAAACCTTTGTCTTGACTGCCTATGAATAGAGCATCTGAATATAGCATTTATAGGATCTTTCCCTTTCTAATCTCCCTTCTGTCCGTGGCCCTCCACTCCGTGTGCCCTAGTTTCCACTGAGGGGAGATATATAGGGCTTATGTAAAAGGCAGAAGTGTCCTCCAGCAGGTCCCCAAAATTGGACCAGGACTATGGAGTTGCACCTGCCCAGCATAATATATGCAGCCAAAGAAGCTTATACCCATGACTTGAGCTCTCAAGCAGAACTGCAAATACATCATGAATAATACACAGGACGATGTATTAATAATGGGAATCCATATAGCAAAATATTTTCTCCATTAGGAAACACCCTAGTCCTCAAGAGACACAGCAGAAGTCTTCTTAAAATTCAGGAGAAATCTGACTACAGGCCAAATACTCCCCTCAGGGAAGTCAGTGGCAAAAAAATCTACTTGACTTTAATGGCACATGATTTTGTGCTTTATACAAAAAAAGGTCACTCACCACATGCATGGACAACAAGTCAAATATGTCTGGTTAACTGAATGTGGCTATTTTGGGCATAGCATGGTGATATGATTATTTTTGTTGCTTATTGTTTGTATTTATGTCTGTCTTTAAGCATAGGGAGAAAAACAGAAAAGAAAAAGTAAGTGAGATATCCATGTTCTATCAGTTGCAGTGGACAAGGATTTCACACAAGGTCATTGGCCAGTGGGATACATCTTCTCTGGTCTCAGGTTGTGCATCTCTAAGGAACTCCTGTAAATTAACTTTTATTCTTGGGAGAAAAAGAAAAACAAGGACAGCAAAAAAAAAAAAACCCTAGAAATAATTTTCATTCTGCAGATTTCAGAAAGTATTTTTTTTCTCACATAAATGTGTTTTTCCTGTAATGCCAAATGTTCAAAATATTTTCTTCACAGACTCTCTCTCAACTCCTTCCTGTCCCCTTTCCTTCATTTACCAAGGCAGCAATTCCCAAATGGAAATTTTATGTTTTGCCACTGGGCATAAATTGGGTGAAAAAAAAAAAAGTTTTGGGAATATAGGAAAAAATTGAATAAAACTTAACAATGAACATTTGTAGCTTGGGAAACAACCCATTTTTAAGAAAAGCTGCTACACTCAAAGGTGTTTATCAGCAGTGTGGATAGTAAGTCTGGGCAAAGGAATCTGGGCTGGAGATCGAGACCCGTTTTCTGACTCACACGGCATGGTCTCTGGTTTATTTGTGGAAAATGGAGGGAAATGGTTTCCTGTGTTGTCACACACTCGTGCTATAGACGGTAGGTGGGTGCATGGGAGAAAGAAACAGTTTAAATTAAGGCAGAACTTCTCCTGAAGTGTTTATTTTTGAACACTTGCGTGTCACGAAGGCCGGTCTCATGACTTTAAACAAAAACCAATGCCATTGCATCCATGAGGTTAAAATGAAGTGCAATAGAAGAATTATAACCACTTTGCCTGCGATGGAAGGAAGGTCGGGCCTTGCTTTGGACTGAGGCTTGTCTCCATGGAGCGATGCCAATCAGCTGATACTTGACCTTTAGATACTTCAGAGTTGCCACAATTTTGGGGAAGTGGCATTTGTCAGACAGCCAAAGAGGGTGATGGAGAGGCCAGGCTGGTGGCCAGGGGCAGCCATAGGCAGGTCGGAGGAAAGGTGTTTCCTTACTGGGAAATTGTCCTTGCTCTGTCCCTGGCCACGGGGTGGGGGAGTCCTCCTGAAATGGCTATGGATGAGGGTGCTGCCTGGGGATGCGCCTGAGGGGCGGGTGGAGAAAGGGAGAGGTTGTGAAGGGCAATGTCTGCGAGGAGGAAGAGGTTTGTTCTGCCTGCAGATGAGAGGGCAAAGGGGTGCTCTGGGGGCAGGAGGGGTTGGGGGGAGGCTCCGGAGAGCTGCGTAGCAGCAGACACCAGCCCGGGGGCAAGAGCTGGGGGGCCGGCCCGGCCCGGCTGCTCCTCCTGAGCGCCTGAGGGATGGAGGCAGGGGGGAAGGCGGGAGGGAAGGATGGGAGCCCTCTCCCCGGGCTGGCTGCGAGGCGGGATGGGAGGCAGCTCCTGGGGAGGGGAGGAGGAGAGGAGGCAGAGAGGGGATGTTGTTAAACAGTTTCTTACCGTAAGAGGGAGTTGGGACCCAGATCTTTCCAGTTAATCACACAACAAACTTAGATCACCGCAATAAAAAGCGGCTGGGCTCACTCTGCCTCCTCTAGTGACCGGCTGTGCGCAGGGTCCTTCCGAGGAGCCTTCTCCTCTTCGCCTCCCCGCCGGCCGCCGGGGGGGCCGCCAGCACCATGTGGGCCGCCCAACTGCTGCCAGCCTTGCTGCTCCATCAGCTGCTGCTGCTTCCCATCACCATCCCTGCGGCAGGTTAGTTTTTCTACCACTTCGCTAGCCGCCCCCCGCCACCTCACAGCCGCATCCTTTTCCCTCTCCTTCGCTGCGCCGTGGCGAGCGTGGATGCACCGGGCGCCCCCCCCACCCCCCGCAGGTGGGGGCAGGCGGGGAGACCCCCCAGCTCCAGCGCCCGTCAGCTCCTACCTGCTCGGCGGGGCAGGCACCTCGCCCCGCAGCCGGCGGCCGGGCAGGGCTTCGGTGCGCCGGTGCCGCCCAGCGCCTCCCGCGCCCGGGGCGGGCTGCGGCGCGGAGCGGAGCGGCGCGGGGGCAGCGCGGAGGGTCGGGGCAAGCCGCGCTCTGCCCGCAGCAGGGCGTCCGCGGCCAGCGCTTTGCGGGGGCACCCGGCACGGTTTGGTGGTTTGCGGAGAGGTGGCTGCTTGCCGCCACCTCCTCCCCGCGTGAAGGGGGCACTCGGGGCTCGCTCAGGACCGGGAGCCCCGGAGGCGCTGAGAGCGGGAGAAGGAAACCTCACCGGTGCCCACAGGTCCGCCCGGCCGCTACTGGGACAGGAGGAAACGTGCGTCCTTAATTTCCAAGTGGCAGAATAAATGTTAAGTGACAGAAGTTGACACGGCATACCCAAAACACAGGATAGTGCGTTGATGAAAGGGAATGTCCTTGCTGAAGTTCAGCAGCATGAACGTGCTATTTCCAGGCTGAAATACTTGGAATTTCATTAGATGTTCCCGATGAAATCCAGGAGGCGGCGGGGGGAGGAGGAACAAACAATAAGTAATCAAGTGCTGGAAGCTCTTTAGCTGAATTTCTTTCCTGAAGTGTCCCCCTTGGACTGGATATCTGAAGAGCTAACTTCGTGCTTCTATTGGCCCTCTGGGGAGACGTCTAAGGAAAAAAAAGTTTGCAAAGGTTTCTACAAACCTTTCCTTCCTTCCTTCCGCCAATATTGTTAGGGTCAGACCTTTGCACAGACAGAAACAAAAGACAGCCACGATTCAGGGAAAGGATCTGCCAGGAGCGGGCAGAGCGAGGGCAGGCACACGCGGCGTCTGGGTCCTGGGCTGAGGGCATCAGGCGATGTGTGTGGCAAGCGATGTTGATGGTTTCCAAGACAGAACTACATTTTCTCGTTAAAAAAATAAATATTTTGAAATGGGAATTCAAAGTGGAATATTTTGTGATCCAAGTGGGCAAGTCAAAAAAAGACAGGCAGCATCATGCACAGTAAAATCTGTCATTTTTCCCCTACAGTAAGAGTGTGGTTCTGTAGGATGCTGAACATCTCGCCAGAGCTTCTGTGCTCAGTCTGCTCAGGGATGATTATGCTTTTGTGGGAATTCTTAGCAGGTGACACACAGATACAAGCACTATGCTACTACACTTTTCTGAACTTCTTTTCCACATACATTGCAATTTCCATTCTATGGACATGTGACCTCTCTGAAAAGTGATGACTAGAGCTGGTTAGGAATTTTCTGAGGAAATGTTTTGTTTTGGTTTTTTTTTTTTTTTTTACTGGAAAATGCTGACCCATCAAAAGTTTTCACTAAAATAATTCCTTTCAAACAAACTTTCTTTGGCTTGGTTCCCCCAAATCAAATGAAAGAGAAATTTGCAGTAGGAGACATTCACAATAGCTTGTGGTACCTGCTGTTGAGCAACCTTCACCTGTGACAGAAACCCATCAACTGATGGGCTAGTTTGAAGGAAAAGCAGAATACTCCCTCACCCCGGCTTTAATCCAAAGATACAGAAACTGGTCTATAGCCAAGTTCATAAGAAGCTAGGTCATGCTTGCTCTCTTGATAGTCAGGATGCTTTTCTTGGATGTGAGAAAGTCCTTGTTCTCTCTGACCGTAGGCTCTTAGCACAGGTCTGTAGTTTACCAAGCTCAATCAATATTTAATCTATGTAATATTCCAACAGGAGAGATTGAGAGACAGCCTCAGTACTGCCAGTATGAGTAGGCTGATGAATAGGTGGTGCCCTAACCAATGGGCTCTCCAGATTAGGAGCAGCTGGTTCATCTTGATGTGGAGGAAAAATAAATTTCCAAAACTTCAGAATTTTTCACAGAGTAGAACTTGTTTTCTGACTAGCTTTCATAGTGACAGTTTTTTGGCAATTGTCCCTTTCTTAAATTTCCTCTCCCACCTACCTTAATATTAATCAATCCAATTGTTTGCCTTATGGGCAAGAAAGAGGACTCTTACCAATCTCTGCCATTGTGCTTACCTTGCTTTTTAAAAGTATATGATCTTCAACGAAAGTGTCTGGGTTTTTACAACGTAGGCAAGGGGAAGTTGTGCCATTCTTTTCTGAAAATATATTGGTTGCTTTCTAAACATACATGGTAACTTTGTACCAGATGTTGAATTCTTTTTACTAGGATGTTTTTAAGAAATTAATATTTGCCTACATGTTTATTATTTTTATATATGAAAAACAAGCTAAGTGATGAAAACAGAATTTAAAAATAGGAAAAAAAAAAAGAAGTCTTTTGCTAATGCGTATCCATACTTTTTATATTCCCATTCTACAAAGCTATCAAACATTTTAAACGTACCCAGTGATGAGTGTTATTTCTTCTATGAATGGATCTTTTAGGTTTCGAATCTCATGCCCTAAGTTCTGTGCAAAGACAATGTCCTGTGCTACCAAGGTTGCTGACTAATACATTTGGGTTATATTAATGGGTAAAGAAAAAGGAGGGTGAAGAAAACACCAAGAAATTTTCATGTCAGCAAGCTGTCGACACTATCAGTTTCTGAGTTTCTTTTTAATATATAAAAGATAAGATGGTGACTGGTGAAAGACAAATGTGCAAGGTTCCTGTAGACTACTTGCCTAGTCATTATCAATATCCTGTAAGTCTCTGCCAGTTGCACAAAGAAATTAATCTGTAGCTAATAATTTTATCAGCGAGTTTTCTTCGTTGTTCAGATGTTCTTATTGTTCAGTATTCTTAGACAGTATCTCTTTAATAATGTTATTCTAGTGAAACTAAAATTTACTTCTTAATCAAAGCAAAAAGTAGATTGGTATATTGCAAAAGAGTGAATGTTAAAGATTTATTTAAACTAAAGATACGTTTTTCTGGGAAAAGACTGTCAGCCAAGTGTGTTTATTCAAATTTCTCAGCACTTTCTGTAGTTTGGATGATCTGAAGCGGTTGCTAATGAAGATGTGGGAGTTGCACTTAGTTCCTATAAATAACTATTGCTTAAAAAAAAAAAAAAATTAAATCCCATAGCCATAATCGATGTATGAATGTTGTGTATTCCTGCGGTCTGCATAGCTAAGTATATCTTAAAAATTTAACGTGATTTATACTTCCCCATCCCAGCTGTAGATAATCATTATACTATATACTGTCAACAAAGCGAAATGATACTCTGCCAGTTGGAAGACTGTATTCCTTCTGTTTAATGGAATCCTTTTGGTGCTCAGTGCCAGGGGCTGCTTGTTTTGCTCTCACATGTAATACAGCACTTACCCTGCTTAACAGATTTTCCGTTTCTATTAATGCCATTTTCATAAGTAACATAGCAGAGAATATAGAGTTGAAAGACACCAGATTAAAATGTTGCATAAAACTCTGGAAAATTGTGCACTGAAGTCAAGGAAAGGAAAGCCTCTTATTGGAGGAGCTCATCTGTCATTATTGTAATACTTCAATTGAGGCCAGGGTTGGAAGGGAAATGTGCAGTCTCCCTCGGAGAATGCAATATCTCCCCTTTGGATCTTTATGCTGAACATTAGTTTGCCACTTAAGCATTTCGAACTTTTCCAAGGAGATTTGAAAGCAGGGTAACTGGGCCTCTTGATGGGTAAAAGTTTGATGTGGAGAGGAGAGGGTTGCCCTGAACAATTTGCAATTACTTGTGCTGGATGAATGTTGGACTTTCACTTTCTCCCCATCAGCGTTGAAGTGCAGAGGCCAGAAGGCAGCATGGAGGTGAGAATGGATTGTTCATAGAGGTGAGAAAGGACTGATCTCCGCGCTTGCTTGGGAAGCATGGAGAATAGCAGGAGGATTGGCATGACGTGAACAATGTTTGTACCTTGCAGTGGGGAAGTATGGCAACTGCAAAGAACTGGGAAGGGGTGAGGACATCTTCAGCATTACCCCATCTTTTTTCTGTAGTTTTCTTTTGGCAGGGCCCTTAGAGGATAGTAGAGCTGTTCCTGAACATGGTTAGTACCTACACGCAAAGCAGTGCTACGTCAAAGCAGAGCTGGGAACATGCTCCAGATTAGTCAGATGTGTTGGCATAAATCTAGCTGCAGGAGTTTTCAATGGTTTGTGGGCCTCCACCCTTGTGCTGTCTGATGAGCCTGGCCATGTCTGGCAGTCCTTGGTGCTGCTGGCCCAGCTGGGGATTGGCTGCTCCCTCCATCTCCCCTCAGCTCCAGCTCTTCCTACGAATCCCAGCCTTGGCCAGCAGCACTGTTTTTATGTATACAACATGCAGCAAGGCTCTCATCACTCCTCACAGGGGCTGTTTTGCTGCCCTCAGCAGTCTGTCACTCTTTGTTTTGCCCAAATCCCTGCCCTGCTTGCTTGTGCTTTTCTCTTTACCCCCCACTCCATGCCCGGACATCCTCAGCGGTGGCTAAGACCCAGTCACAAAAGAAGTGCACAACGTGTTGGGTGCCTCGGAGAAGACACCAAAGGCTTGTAAAGATTGTGGAATGCAATGTGAAATGGTGGGGATTTAATTCTTGTGCAAAAGGCATAAGAAGACAAATCTTACAAGGGAAAATCCTCTCAGTAATTTAGCCAGAGGTTAGATACAGCAAGTCAGGGTACAAACAGCAGAACATTTGTTTCTGCCAATCGGTCCCAGCATCCTGCTGACCAGATAACCTTTTCTTGGAAGAAAAAGAGCTGTCCTTTTGCATATACCATCCAATTTTAGAATATACTATCTGTTGTTAGCATTATCCCTAGCTTCTTGAGCTTTCATGCTGACTATAGGAGAGGGTTACAAAGTCAGGACTTAGCAAAAACATGAAGTTGGGTTCCAAGTAACATGGCAATCTTTGCAGCTGCTAATAAGGGGTATGTGTGCAGGGGTGTGTGTGTGTGAGTGGTAATATGCAATGTAAAGCCAAAACAAAAAATCTTTTTGCATTTCCTGAATCTGCTCAACAACTAGACTGAAAGCCAGTGCAAAAATAAGGAAAAAATTATCTCTATATTATATATCTATATTTCAAACTACTTCTTTTTTTTTTTCCCATGATGTCTCTTTTGCCAAGAAAATAAGTTTCAGAAGTTAAAATAATCACATCATCCTCCAGATACCTTTCTGAGAAACTGTTTAATTATGATAAGCTAGAGATGCCTCCTCGGACAGCTGGTTTTATTTTGGTCACTTTCCAGCTATACAGATGACTGCAATTTTTATGGGTATGGTTGGTAAACTTCTTTCATGCCAAATTATTGTCTTACATAAATAACCGCATTAAACTTAATCTGGCGTCTAAGTCTATTCACTCTACAAAGTTCTTTTCTTGGGCACATTTCAGAATTGTTTCAGTTTCTCATTATGTTGGTCTTATGTTGGTCTTTCTTTCTTTCTTCTCTCTCTCTCTCTCTTTTTTTTTTTTTTTTTTTTTTTCCAAATGAGAAGTCATTTGGAAAAGGTGTTCACTTTTTTGCATTCTAGCCAGGAATCTGGACATTTCTGACACTGAAACAGGCATAAGGAGAAGTCAAAGTAAGTTGAAAGTAAGTTAAAAGTGCTGAGCATTAATTTTTTTTATCAAAGTGACTTTGTTAGAACTTGCTTTAAGAGAGAAAACTGCCTTGAATGTACTTGTTTAAAAAGTGTTTCCTAACTATTCTCATAGATAACAATACTTTGATGACTCTATTAATGATTTTAGTATCAACATTCACTTTTAATATCTTTTCTTTTATTACAGTAACCATACTGTTAACTTAGAGCATGTGGTGTCTGAAACCAGTTAGTAACATCTACTTTCACTACCTGGTCAAGTTGTTTGGGTTTTTTTTTTTTTTTTTTCCTTAATGAAGCTGGTATATTTATGCTGTCATACTGGGGCCTGCACCAATATGCAATTTACACTTGATGTTTTATAGCCTTTGAAAAACATTGTCTTGGAAATACATAATTGAATTTAATTAAAAGTATCCCTTGACCCATGTTTTATGGACAAGTTAAACACCTCACTGCATTTACATACTGTTCTTCAAGCCAAGTATGCTGAGAACTGTTGCTTTATTTCAAGCCCTACTCATTGATTTTTCTTCTTACACAAGCTTTGCAAAATGCAACTTTATGCCTATAATTAAGCATACTTTATTTTTTTATTTTCATATTAAATTGTCACTATTTATACAGAGATAAGCATTCAGCTTTGATGTCTCTTATGAAAAATGTTTTCTGACACTGTGATGATCCATGGTTTTGCAGATTTTTGCTTTGTACATTTTATTGAGATCTAAGATTTGCTTGTTTCTTTATTTTCCATTCAGATACATACTTACAAATATCTTTGCTTGGATGTTATCATGCAATTTTTGTTGAATATGGTGCTCCCTGATAAAATGTTTGCTACATTTATTGTGTCAAACTGTGCTTTCCTTCATTTATTTCAGATGTGTTTAGGGTTGGGGTTTTTTTCTTTTCTTTTTTTTGGAAGGTCTTTCATATGATAGTAGATTTCTGATTTTTTTTTTTTCCCCTAAGTTTTAGGTCACATGAAATTCAGCTCTCTTTTTTTTTTTTTTTTTTTCTAGCTCATTGGGGAAATCCAGTTTACTTTGGCTTGCAGTGATGATTGTTTGCAAAATTAAGTTAACAGCTAATCTCATTTTGATATTCTGACCTGATTATCAGTTATAACACAAATAATCTTTAATTAGTCCATCTGTTAACTGTTCAAGGTCAAGTGACTTCATTTCATTAAAAAATTATGCAAATAATTAAAATATTAAAGAGAGATCTAAAATGCTAATTGATACTAAAGAAAGGGGTTATGTCTCTTCTATATTTCTGAAATAATTGTATCACTATATGACCATTTTTCTTTACTGGAACATATTATGAATCTTCACCCTCTCTGAGCTTCCTACACAGTCTGTGGACAATTTCCCTCTTTCAATTTTTTTCCCCAGTGCCATCTTATTTTTCATTTCATTGCACTATTTGGAAGGACTGCAGCTGATTACTGCAGTTCTCTGATGATATTTTCCAGCCTAAGGAATTTAGGTATCTTCATTTTCTTCATTTATTTTTTTCCCCCAAATATTTAGTTTATCTCTGACATCTAACAAACATAATGAACAGTGGTGCTGTTATGTGACTGTCCATTTTTTTTTTTCAAAACTGAAAATAATAAAAAGTCTTTTTTCTATCCATGGTATGAAGACCTGTATCCAACTTACATACATCAGTAACTATGATAATAGAAAAAAACCCAAATTTCATTACTCCAGACAGCTGAAAGTTTAGCACAACAAAGCAAATAACTACTTAGCAAAATGCTGAAGTTCTGCAAGTATAAACAAACAGAATAAGGAAATAAAACTCCATACCAAATCATCAAGATTTCATTAAGAATCTTGATTTAAATATAAACCTTTAATTTAAATGTATTTCTCTTCTCATTTGGAAAATCTGGTGTTGAGTTTTGACTATTTTGTTCTATTTTGTATGAAGTGGGATGCAAAATTAGAAAGAAACAAAAAGAATGAGGCTTCTCACATCACAAAACTTCACAATGTCTTTCTTTAAGAAAGCACTAACTATTGCAGAGACTAGAGTGAAACTTGGAAACCCTGGAAGCTGACATGCCAAATGCATAACTCCTTTTTAGTAAAAGCTTTGTAGAGTCAGAGTCTATGACAAGTCCATAAAGTAGAGATTTTTCTAGGGGAGACAGCCAGTATACTCCAGTTGTACTCTGTAAGATTGTAACTCTAAAGCCTAAATATACATCTATTTTAGAAAAAGCTGCACTGGCAGAGGAAGGAGAAAGGGATTACCAATAAGGTAGATAAAGTCACATAATTTCATTGTAAAATTTTGCTGTAGACAGTACAAGTAGTGTTTTGATCTCATTATAATGGACAAAGGTGACCTTTAGGCCTGTTGATGTCCTGTACACTATTTTGATTACCACAACAATGATATCATATTGGTGATATTAGTTTTTTACTAAATAAATAATGCAAAATCAAATCCTTTTTGTGGTCAGACTAGGACCTGAAACTTGACTTGCTTAGGTACTTGAACTCTAAATGGCCTGCAACTAGATTTATACTGAATTTCTTGACTCTTATACAGCTCAGTATCAGACCTATTGTTTTCTGCAAGGTATGAATTTTTAATTGAGATATAGTACATAATCAGACAGTTTCAGGACTGAGTGGTGTGATGGTGTGGGAGCCCAAAGCACTTTTTGGTGTGGGACACAAGGCCAGAAGAGAAAAAGGAAGTTACTTTGCTGCCATTTTCCCATTAGCCCAATGATTAGAAAATATCTGGAGAGTGGGAGAGATCAAAATACAAACACCTTTGCTGATTCAAACCTATTCTCTTGTTAATCAAGAGTGTCTCAATTTCTATAATATTGAATATTATGGTGTCCATTACTCTCAGTACTTGCTGTTTTACTGGTTCTATTTTCTATTTTGTATAAATGTAATTAAATTGCAGTTAAATACGTTCTAGAATACAGATACTACAACCTCCTAGTGAGTTTTCTCACTAAAAGGCTACCAAATGATAATTTTCATTATCTCTAATTATTGATTTGGCATGGGCTGGAAACACTTCAAGAAAAGGTATTGTTGGAAATCTTTTCCCCCAGATGCTCTATAGTATGAGCAGTCTCAGTTAATGCTTCATATCTGAGAAGATTATACAGAAACCTCATATAAAAAAGGTAGTAAGGGAACCCAAAGTTGTGTTCTTATAGCTCCCAGGTAAATGTCTTTCACTGTGAGGAACCTTTTTTCTTCAGTAAATATTTAAAATATTTCATGAAAATGGAAGAGCTCCAGCAGGGAGACTGTGGAAATCCCAAATGAGATTACGGAGTACTTGTCCAGTGCTGCATCCTACTAGAGCAAATGTGGTAGTTCCTATTTCCTTGGGCACTGGCTGAGCTCTTCTTTTTTTCTGTTCAACCAAGGTTGCTATCATGTTAAGAAATAAAAAGAAGCACCACCCTTGCTTTTTTGAGGAATTTTTTAAGTCAACTGAAGAAATATTTTTAGTTAGTAGTTGTTTCTGTTGAAGAAATAAATGTGGATTCATATCTGACTGGATTCTTTTGTGTTTGAATCAGCTGCTATTATTTTCCAATTTAAGTGGAATGTCAGACTTCTTTAGAATATGATATTCAACTACAAGTAACATCAGAGGATATGGCCCACAAAATAACCAAATGTCCTGATTAATCAAAGTTTAGGAAACTAAAATGAACGGTGATCACAGATTAGGAACATTAGTTTTAGCATATTGAATAGTAACCTTTAATGTAGAACATTTCTAGGGCACTATTTTATTTAAGATTTTAATAATAAATGCACCTAATTTGAAGTGAAAAAGCTCAGTTGTTTTTATTTATTTTGTTGTTAGAGTTGCAAAAGTAATCCTTTGCATTATTCTGATGGTTCTAACAGTCACACCGCAGACGCATTTGGCCCTTTGCCTTTTGGATTATAAGCATGTGGTAGAATGTTGTTGTTTGAAAGCTAAAGTAAATCAGGCTGTTATGAATTGCTAAATGCAAGATCAAACCCATAATCCTCTTTGGACAACTGCTAGGAAAAGAAAAAAAAAAAAAGCAAAACTGTGAACCATGTTTTTCAAGTAGAACAGAATTTCTTGATTTTTTAAATCACATTCTTGCATGCTAGCTGGTGAGTTTAAGAAGCTGTTACCATCAGGAATTAAGATAATGACACTTATCAGTAGATGGGAAATGTTAGCATCAGGAACTGAAAGAAAATACTTTGATATTTCTGTACAGATTCTTACCTCCATTTGACATAAAAATCTTGGCTGAGACAACATAGAACTAACAAATACATCTTGTAAGATAATAGACTGAGAAATTTACCACAAAGTCTTGATAGAAGATTTGTTTTTTTCTGTGGTTGTGTTAAAGAACAGATCCAGTCCTTTTTTCAACACTTTGGCTCTATCACAGATACAGCAAAAAATAAAGCATCTTCAGTGTAGACACAACGGCTTCCAGTAACAGGGTGCTGATACTTAAGGCAAGCGTGTCCTTACAGCATTTCCCTAAACATTCATTTTGAGTGCATGTACACTGCACAAATACAAGGCTAAAAGGCTTAAGAGAACTGATATGAGTCCCTAACATGGCACCAAAACTATTAACGTTTGATCTTTTCTTCAAAAGCTTCTTCATATAATAACAACATAGATTTGGAGGCAAATAAATTCCTTTTTCTAAAAATGTTTGTAGTTGGAATTAAAATTGTGAGCTATTAGGTGCAGGGGAATAGCATAGTTCACCTTCAACAGTTGAAAAAGAAGGAGAGTAGGATGGGGTGAAGATTATTTTATAGGGACATTGCAACAGAGATATTCTACTCCTTTGATTTTCTTTTTTTAAAAGGCTGAAGCTTGATTGAAGTTAATTTAAATGTCTTTGGTGTATTTTTAGGTGTCTTAGGGATAACTCACCACTGAGAGGTGTGATTTAGCTGAATACAGTGAAAATGTGAGCTCACTTAATGATCAGGATGGAAGTTCTGCAAAGCAAACACCCTTTGGTCCTCTTTGGTTTTATGATAATGTGGACTTGTCAGTAACTCCTTCAGAGCCTCAGCTATTGCAATTTACAGAGTTTTTGTGAGCTTCTGCACAGAGTGCACCGAGCAAAAATTTACTGACCTAAGTGCACTCTGCACTTGCATGAGGAATTATCTATTCAGGATAACAGAGCACTAGGCTGAGGTTTCATATATTTTAAAGATTCTGGCAAAATTTAATAAATTGATCCTGAGCGTTCGTGCTCTATCATTGTTGCAGATTCTATAGAGAAAAATGAAAAGACAGCTGCAAAAGCAGTTATATGGAAAGAAGTTATGAAAAATACGATTACTCACTTTGTAAATTGAGGCGGTATTCATTCAGCTAACCTTACCAGGATTGGTCATCTAATCCAAAAAGATCTGGGATCATTGAGTGAAATAGGAGAAACAGATCCAAAGGGCAATTTGTCCTCCCTATGTTACTCATCTGTCAGAACAGGGAGAATCACTGTCCAGAGGTACTCATCTGCCTTCACTGATGGTGGAGCAGCCTACACTGGCAGACTGGTTTCTATGGAAAAAAAAAAAAAATACACATACATACAGGGAAAACTGTGGGGTTTTCTTGCAATCAAAGACTTTTCCTCTTGCATTTTAGCCAAACATCTCTAGCCAATCTTCCCTAATCCGTTTTATGCTCTTTCCTCTGGGCCTTTCAACAAAGACATGAAAACCAGATCAGTGTGTTCCTTTTGCAGAAATCTTTGCAGCAGTGCAGATGTTTCCATGCTATGGCCTCTGACTCCCTTTGTCTTCTTTTCTGTAGGCTAACAACTCTAAATCAGTCACACCTAAACTGGACACAGCACTCACACTGAGTCTTCACTGGAGCAGAGGGAGGACAAATGATCATTTTGTGTCGCTGCCAGGCTCCACTTCTTTTCACAATTTGTGATAAAAAATTTGCTGTTTTAAGAACAGTTTGTCACATTCAGATTATGATTCTCTATAACATTTATATCCTCTTCCTTCTGATTGTAACTACACTCTGTCCATCCAAAAAAGACCTTTGTTCATCTTTTTCACTGGAGTTTTTAATGGAAATAATTATAAGATCTCAGGTTATTATTATTGGACATATTTTGGGGGTTCTGTAAAAATTTTACAAAGGATGAAAAACCTTTCCTCTTACCCTTTTCTAGCATTATACAAGTCTTTCTTTGAAATTAATTTTACTATAATTCCTACCACTCCTGTTTTTAAGAATGGAGATCACCATCTAGAATAATCAATTCTTCTCAAGTATCTGCTGGTATTTATTTTTGTGGATTTCTCTATGATTTTGGTACCAATGTTCCTATAATTCTTAATACATGTTATCCATTTCTAATGCCATCTTGAATCTCAGCGCTCTTCTTTACAGTGTGGTTTTTTTTTTTTCTTCTTTGCTTCTTTCTTAGAGTGCAAAGGAAAAAGGAGAAATCCTCTTCATGACTTCAAAAAAACAGGAGAGTTGATGCTCATTAAAGTAAATAAAACACTGGAAGTAAAAACCAAGCTGTTAAATACCACTGAGCAATGTGCCAAGAGATGCAGCAGGAACAAAGGCCTTTCATTCACTTGCAAGTAAGTTATGTATCTCTTTTTTTTTTTTTCTCCTAATGGTATCTATATACTATTCTTTGGCCAAAGGTCTGTCTGTAATTGTCATCAGTGGTATCTTGTACTGAGGACATCCTAAAGATTTTGCTTTTTTGATTTCCATGATCTTGTTCTACCTGTCCAGAGTGCAGGTCTTTTCTGAAGTATTATCCAAGTTGTTCTGTCTTCTTAGCTTGTCCAATCTGTAATCTTTTCCATAACATAGGTGAAAAAATGTACTCATGTTTAGATGTGGATGGCTTGTGCTGCACTGTAGTGTTCAGTGAACATTTCTGAGATTTTTATGTCTCTTATAAAATGGTTGTTGTCACACATCACAGCTGCAGTATTTCAGCACCACTTCAGACCATATTCTGTCTTCATTCTTTGCACATTACTCCCACTGAAATCAATGGGAACCTCACACATGGAACACAGATACATGCACTGCTGAAGTTCACTGGCAAGTACTATGAATCTGATACAATGGAATCAAACCTTCTGGGCTGCATAATCACTACAAGTATACGATAGCTGTTCTTCAGCATCTGCTGTCTCTTCGAAACACATCATGCAGCTGATTGCTTGTCTGCCTTGTACATATTCTCTACTATTTTTTGGAACAAATCACTATTATTTTTCCCACGTATTAGATTTAAATTATCCCCCTGGCCTCTCTTAGTCTAGACCATTAGCAACAAATGAAAGAACATGAATGCAGGAGAATCTTGGAGAGAATGGATGACTTCTGTACTGGTGAGTACTGGCCTAAATGTGAGCCTGATCTTGAAACATAAAAAAGTTTTGACAGTCACTACAAATGGAAGTTAGACCAAATGTGATAACAAAAGCTCTTTCATGGCATAAAAGATCCTCTACTATAATTTAAATCTTCTTTAGGCCTTTAATTCCAGTGTTGCAAGATCTAGTTTGTATTGTTTTGTACTTTACCCATTTATATATGTAAACAATGAGCAGAGTTATTTCTGTTAGAAATTTTTTCCAGGCACTAATATTTTTCACATGGTACAAACCACTCCTTTTCCTATTGGCAGAGCTTCCGCTGATATCATTGCCAAGCGGATCAGGTTATATTCAATACAGCAAGAGATCCCTGAGTTCTGATGGTCAGCAGTGAGAAGTATTATAAAATTAGGTTTCAAAGCATAAGAAAATTCTGAATGATGCCAAGCAAACAATTCTGTTTTCCAACACCTGCTTAGGAAAATTGTCTCAAGCTAGTTGTAGCTGCTCTGGCTGGTATGTTTTATGTTCTGAAAATAAAAAGTAGGTTACTATATTTGTTGATTCTATTTTACATGAATAATAATCTAGAATATCTCTGAATTTTTATTACTTTCTCATTTGTGAAGAATTTCTTCTATTAGGACAATGGCTGATGGATTCATTAAGGGGCAAAGTCTCTCTGTAATAATCACTCATAAAGTAACATAGAGGAGCCATGAGGGACTTTGAGAACATGGCTTGGAAGAATCCTACTCATAGATAGCAGAATTGCAATCAGTCATGTAACTATTTTGCACTGCAGGTGAAAAAGGATTGCAAGTCTGACTAATCATGCTCTGAATTTGCAATTTTCCCTGACACTTTTTTAGCAAGGAAGGCTAGCAGCAGAGGTGTAGGTGGTTAGGTGTTGCCTGTGCTACCACTACGCAGCAGAGCAAGAGGGATTTTCTGTATCTGGCAACATTCTTGTGGTTTCCTGTTTGGCCCCAGATGAATCCTGTTGTAGTGTGCATAGTTCTTTGATGCTACTGTAAACACATATTTGACATGTGTTCCCTTTTATAGGAATCAGTGATTACTAATGTTTCCCTTTTATTCCTAGGATCCACAGCATATGTATTTTACTAAAAGGTGAAATTTGTTGCTAGCTTAGATTAAAAACAATTAGTTTACTGGTTGCTGTGGGAGCATTCTAATATAGGAAGTAACCCAAAATGGCATTTTAAATACTTGAAATATAAGAGTTAGTTTTTCGTTTGTCTATTGACATTTTCATGGCTTGATTCTGATGCTCCATACCTATGTAGTAGTTCTCCATCACTTGAGTCACAGGCCTGATGTTTCATTTTCTGGATGAAAACCCAATTTGTTTAAGATCAAATAAAAAAGAAATATTTTGTAACATAATTGTGACAATAGCACTGGGAGCTGCAACCCCCGGGTCTGTGCCCTGTGAGGTACTTAAGCAGGAAGAGCGTTGGTTTTCTTTTCTGCCAGAAAGTGGTAAAGTAGCAGGTTCCAGGCACTACAGATTTACAAAGGATCAACTACTCCTTATTTTCTGGGCAGGGAAAACCAAAACAAAACCAACATTTGATTTATTTATGATAAGTTCCTGTATCAGTTGCAAGTAAGGTGGAGTATTATATTTGATAATCATTAATCCTTGCTGGTTTTAACTCTGACACCTTTTTGTTGAAGCTAATATATGCCACTTCTCTAAATGGACCTTTCCTCTTTTCCCTTGCTATCATGCTTGCACAGATTTTGATCATTTCCAACTGAGTTGCAAGATCCTTATTTAGACTTGTTTCTTCTTCATAACACTATTCCTAAAATCTCCCATCAAAGCACCCCTTAGAATCACTTACCTTGTCTTTTTGACTTCATAACTCTGTGCATCATTTTCTGCCATCCCTATCAGCTTTATTAACCTGATGTTAAGCTGTTATTATTCCTTTGCTTCACAACCATTTGCAGTTCATTACTCCCACTGTTTTCCTGCAGTCATCCTTGCAGCTCTTTGCACTACATTTCTTATGGATGAGAAAAAGATAATACAGTTACTATTTTATTTGCTATGCAGGTGACTTTTGCAGACAAGTCACTTCCTTACCTACAAAGCTGTGCCTGTCTTTTCCTTTGTTATCTGCTTAATTACTAGAGTGTCTTTGTATTTACACAGAAAGAGATTCCAGTATAGACCACAGAACTCCAGTATCTGATCAGATCTGTACTGACTATCTCAGTACAAATAGCAACAACAAAAATTGTTGTGATCGGCAGTATTGGTAGAAGAAAGTCCAAGAATTTGCTTAAATATGTTGACTTTGGAAGTGTAAAAACCCTCCAGATTTAGGTCCAAGAAAAGATTGTTAAAAACTTTTATGTGCAGAAGTGGCTGAAGCCAAACTGGAAAGAAACCAAAAGGCAACTGAAAGGCAAAAACTGAAAGAAATGTTTGTAAACAGTGCATTCTGCATTCCCACTTTAGGAGGGAGGAGGGGAAAGGAGAAAGTAGTTGGAAAAGCAGGAAAGGTCAAGGATATTTTTGTGAAGATGGAGTTAGAGGCACTTGGATACGCTCATATTTGAGAACTAGCCAGGAGAGAACAGAAGGCTGAACAAGGGCAGAAGGATGAAGGTTAGCAGGTTGGAAACATTTGGATTCAACAGAGTAGAGAGAGCAGTTGGATAAAAAATCTGTTTGGTGATGGAAACGATAATGAAGAGGATGTTTGAAAGAGAGAAGAGTGGGGAGGTTGGATAGGATCTTGTAATATTTTTAACTGAAGCCAGCAAGATCTCACACAGAAAAACTTCTATGGTGAGAAGGGAATTAAATGAAGATCAAAGAACTTTGAGTTGAGGGATGGAGTTCTCAGGAATATGGCACAGCCAAAATACAGATGAAGTGTAGAAAATCTCTGTCTTTTGATTATTATCAAGTAGTGTTACAATGCCTCCTCAGGTCAGAATAAAATATCTCAGAAGGTTTGGGATGACTGACAGAAATATGGACTTTGTGGTGGGCTAGAGACAATAGTATCATGTCAGTGATTTGTTATTTGGTTCTAATGAGAAATTAAGGGAAAAAAGAATCTTCAGTGGGTTGTTTTGTTGGTTTTTTTTTTTTCTTTTTTTCTCATTGGAATAAGTGTTGCCCCTACCGAGGCAGTCAACTGTTTTTTTTTTAAATCCTTTAAAATATTTTACTTACACTTAAGGAATTTCCTTTCAAAATTACGTTAGGAGAAAAAGGTCTGCACATTTAATTTAAAAAATTGAAAGTGTTTTTACTCTTCTGATTTCTGTTTGTCTGTCTTGCCCCCCCCACATCCACTTAATTCAGCACACATTGTACT